>NW_026068246.1:725089-731918 GCF_014885135.2 Alexandromys fortis
TAATCAGGTTTTTTAGATACATAGAGATTATCTTTAGTATAGATAGTATAATCTTCAGCCTCTTTGAAGAGCTGTAGAAAATGGCCTTTAATCTAACCTAGAATTCCATGCCAATGAGACACAATCACTCCTGGCAACACCACTCTACTCCCGAGAGAATGTTGAGCACCAAAGACACTACACTGGGAGCTTGTCTTCTTGGCAGAACTGGCCTTTGGGTTAAAAGCCCATACCTCAACTACTGACAAAGATACAAAATATCCATAAGTAGATGAAACAGGATTGTCTTATATTGCCAAGACAGGGTAGGATAGTTCTAAGAAAGTTCCTTGCCTTTAATAATGGTATGTCAGTTATGTTAGGCCTTAGCCAAAGTTGGTTGACTCAACATTGCAAATGAAACTTTGGTTGATTGCCCAGGTAGTCAGTTATCTCTGTCATTTGTTGCACATTTTGGATATTTCTCGTTTGTTAAGTAATTTTACTTCCCCTCTCAGATCTTTGATGGAGTTGAAGATTAGATAATTGTAGTTACTCTACATTATTTAGACTCTTTGAAATATGATGTTTGGTATATTTATTATTTGTTCCTATTGTATATAGTTGTATTTGGTTTGGCTCTGTCTTATTTAGACAAAAAGGGGAGATGTAGGGGAGACCCAGCCAATCACCTTGCTTGTAGGGCGGGGTCCCCTGAGGATATTTTTTACTTATAAAGATTGCGGGCATGCTCCCCGACTTCCCTTCTGCTTTCCTGTTCTCTGCTGGAACTTTGGTCCTGTGAGTCCCTAATTAAAGATGAATATTTTATTATAATTTCCATCTGCCATTCATTTATGCCACTACATCACACTAGATGCCAGAAGCTGCAGCATCTATACTCATACCCACAGCCTTGTTCTGACACCATTAATATTCTTTAAATGATTCATATTTTGGATTTGATCTTTTATGATATGTTATATGCCTATTTTAAATTTGCTTCTTCTGATAATTAAAATACAACTCAAAATAGCTATTTCATAGGCTACTAAATATAGAAAAGTTTACTAAAGTATTATTTCAAGACTAGTTATGCAAAAATTGTTTCAGGATATGTTTAACAAATTACATATCTATTTTTCCTAAGAATGCTGCTAGAATAAATTCCTGACTAGGTATGAAATGTATGTTTTTTAGAAATGATACTGATAAAAGTTTTAGAATTAATCATCCTGATATTTCCTTAATATCATTTTATTGAGACCACTATTTAAAATAATGTTAAATCTTATTAACTTAGCACATTGTCAAGTTTACCCATGTCTTTACTTAACAATTATTAGTGGAATTTCTGTTACATATCAAGTTCCATAGTTAGCACTGGACATATAAAAATAGAAAAATTTGAATGAACCTACTTCTCAGTGAATTTAAGGTCTATTTGCAAGAAAAATGTTCTAGAGACATCTTCTTATTGATATTAATGTAAACATACACTGATTGCAGGGTACTATAAAAATTAATAGGGAATATCTTCCTGTAAAGACTGGAAATTGATTTTGAGCTATGAATTATATAAAAAAATCAGGTCTTCTATAATTAATTAAACTTCTGGTCACATACTCTATTATTTAAAGTGTTTTAGCTTACAAAGAGATCCTAAATATTTGATGATTCCAGGTAAGGTAATCTATTAAAGATTGTGTAGATTTGTCTAGCATAGAGTTGGCTTCTTGGAACCTGTTTCAGGCTAGATTATCTCACCAGGCCTTTATTCAGAGGGAAGAGCTAGGTCCTACCTCAACCTCAAATTGATATGCCATGCTTTATTCAGGCCATGGGAGGCCTGCCTCTTTCTGAGTGGAAACTAAAGAAGAATGAATGGGGAGGGAAAGTAAGGAGGTAGAAGAGAGAGTCTGTGGAGGTAACTGGAAGAGAGGAGTAAGAGGAAATTGGTCAGTATGTAAAATAAATGAAAAATATCTTAATTAAATATAATAAAATTAAAAATATTTTACTACTCTGTATAATTTTGTTAATAAATATGAATATTTTATTGTATGTCATTTTAAAATGTATGCTATAGAGTTTTTATTAAATAGCAATTTAAGATCCATTAGTTTCTAATAATGAGGGATATATTCTCTGTATTTTGAACATTTCTATATCTTACTTTTATTTGACAGCACTCATTATAAAGTTATCTTGCTTGCTGGCCACAAGGAAAATATAGGAGAAAGCCTTGCTTATATTGGCATGTACAGAAAAAAAAACTATCTTTTTGTAAAATAGTATACACTAATACAATGGTACCATGCCTTGACTATTTTATCTGCATTGTATATAATGCAGCTATTATATGATAAAGATCATCAGGTTTTTGTTCTAAACTCCTTTTGCTCATAGATCTCTGTGATTTTCAAGGGAAGAATTCAAATAAAGTACACCAAGAACAATGCAGAAAATAGGCAGAGTTTATTGAAGACTATAGCAGAGTTCAAGGCTGATAGTGGATAATGACAAAAGGGAATTTTATGCTGGTTTCCATTTTAGACACTCTGTTGAACAAGCAGATTTACTTGGGGAATGTTGTCGGTTTTTTCGGTAGATTATCCCTTTTGACTTTTAGAGAATAGGTCAATAGTATGACTGTTCTTTGTCAGGAAACCTTGTGCTATGCAGTAATTTTGTAAGGTTTAGGACTGATAGTATGAAGTTTATAAAGTTAGACATTAATGACTTTTCTGGCAGTTCAGTATGTCACATTTCTTCCCAGTACCAGCGATATAACTTAGGTTCCTTTTTACTGGCCAATGATTAGAGTTCTGGAAGAGTCCAGCTCCAATGTTCTTCAACTTTGCTAATATCTAAACAATTACCAAAAAGCTGTCCCTAACGTGTTCAGGTCTTAAAATCAATCAGAACATGAATGTCAGTTCAATCTGGATATACTTTGCTGAAATAAATCACAATAATATTTAAATTCTTCAATTTTGGCTGGTTTTCAGGCTCAACAAGTGATAAAAAGATGCCAGATAGATGGAGGTAAACTTCCACAACAGTATCTGAAGATGAACTGAATTTAAATTAGAGGAAATAAAATAATGGCAACAGTTAATCATTCATGTTCTAAAAACTAATGACATCACTACTAAGATAGTAATGGTATGATTCAGTTTCACCATGAAAATACAGGAATCCAATATTAAAACTGTTCACCAAAAGAATGATGGTGACATGGCTTAAATCTAATTCTGCAGACCTGGTGGAAAAGATAAGACATTTGCATAAGTATCAGGAACTTTGTCATTTACCTTGACATTAATATATAATTTTTGCTGCATATCCATGAAGATATCTAAAGCCATACCATTTTGTATGTTTTCTATTATAGTTATTTTGACTTTAGAATTAAGAAAAATGGTACCTGGGATAGATTAAAAGTAAGAGTTTGATCATCATACCAGTGGAAAATACTTCAAAGCCATGAAGGTAGAGCATGAGTAAAAGTCAGATGATCTAAAGTTTATATTTATTGCAAATGGAAACCTAGGGCATATCTGTCCATCTTTCTTGGTCTATCCAAGATGAAAGTTTAGTGTAGCAGAGCCACTGGGTCATTCTAGAAGCTGCCTATATTATTCCTGTCAACCATGACCCACTTGGTAGCAGTCCACTTTGATGGCCTATCAAAAAGAATATTATGACATAACAAAGGACAGTTCATCATAGATACTGAATACTATTTAGTTTAAATGAGTACTGTTTTGCTCTTCATAACATAAAGAGACTTTTTCACTTCAAATGATTTTTTTTCTGAACTCATCAATCTCATCAATATATATTCACCCAATATTATTGAGTATTTATAAATATTGTATTTCATTATGCTTCCTTGTTCTTGGTAGATGAGTAGTAGTAGGAAAAGTGATAATGCCTTCATTGTTGTTTCCTCTTCAAAAAAAAACCTCTTTCTCTGTCACTTTTGGTTTTAACTTGAATTATTTGATCATTAAGAAAAATACTTCCCAGAAACCAAGTTTAAGAGCTGTACTTAATGCATTATTGTAACTTGTATATGATTCTAGTCAGCATCTTGAAGAATATATCCTACCTTGGAAATCAATTATATTGCAAGTGGGTAAGAGATGAGAGAAAAGCATTTGCCTTGATTAGTAACTCAGGCATGGTCTTGGGCACACACAAGGCCTATGTTGTCATCTTATATATAGGTAGGTAGACTTCATTTTAGGCTGTCCAGAATTTATATAAAGCTGACAGAAATTAGTCAAATAAGGTATTTGTTAGTGAGTAAAGACATACAATTGCTCTGCATCATTAGTGGTTGAAGAATCCAGAGTGGATACCTGTGTGTGTGCCTTTGTGTGTGTGTGTGTGTATTCCAAGACATGGTTTCTCTGTGTGAATTTTGTCATCCTGGAACTCTCTTTGTTGATAAGGCTGGCCTCAAACTCAGAAATCTACCTTTCTTTGTCTCCTAAGTGTATCATCACTGCCAGAATGAGTGGCCATATTTTAATGAAGGGTCTTTAAAATGGTTCATGTTACTAAATCTGCAAAAGTTCCCTGATCCCTTTTAAAACAGATTTTCACTTTGATATAAAATGTTTATTGATCTATAATCTAAAAGTATTTCATAACCTTTTATATTACTTAATAGTTGTTTGAATTACATCAGTTCCTATCACAAACCTCTAAGAAAAATTAAAATGGATTGGTGAATCAAATCAATTAGAAACAAATCAAATAATCAACAAAGGTGCTTAAAGATATACATATATATACATTATTTTCCTTTTAAAAATCAAACAGAACTCATCAGTTTTGAAGTTATATTCAACAGCTTTATAAATTAGTTGGAAGCTAATTGAATAAAATTTATGTTAAGATTTAATTTAGTAAAGTGATTCATCTCTTTTGGCTTTAATTATATGACTACTGTTTCAAACTTTTCATAGATAAAGAACTTCAAAGACAAAAAATTATCTAAAGTCATAATTGTTAAAGCTAGTTCATGCAAATATTAATATTTCTTACCAAAAGTAAAACAAAAATACATAGTAATTTGATCAAGTATTCTGGAGAAACAGTATAACAGTATACATACTAGTCAGTTTAGTTCAAATAAAACTTTGTCAGTAAGGATTTCTAATAAAACAACTGAATGACAATTGGCTCATTTGGATTAACAAATAATTGAATGGCTAAGATTTACAAAAATGTACATTTGTGAATAATAAAAGCAGAGTGAAATTTCTTGAAAATGTATAAATCCTAGTCACTGTTCTTGAAAAAGTCAGGTTATCATGGAGAGTTAGAAAAAGAAATGAGCACAGTCAGTAGTAATAATGTTGAAACACACATTCAGCTGAAACAGAGTTGAATGCTTTTATGGATTGCATAGATGCTACACATGAGAACAGATACAGTGATCAATATATAAAAATGGAAGGCAATAGCTTTTCTATATTTTCAGGACCACAGAGATGAGAAGCTTTGGAGGAGTCTGAATAGGGTTAGAACCAGCCTGGATATAGTGAGATGCCCTCAGGCCCTAAGGGAAGTAATATAATTCCAGCACTCAGGAAGTTGAGGTACAAAGGTGCCAGTGATATTGAGGCTAGCCAGGACTATTGAACAAGACCCTAAGCTGGAGTTGAAAGACTAGCAACCTGATTTTCCCATGACACTCCTTCCAGAGCCTTGCCCATCTTGGCTGCTGCAGCATCGTTTCCAACTGACAGAGGCCTCCTCAGGCAGTCCCCTGTTGTTGGACATCTGGCTTCTTCTTTCCAGCCCCGAGACAGGATGAGGCATGTTGCAATACCAGCCAGGTGCCCATGGCACTTCCTCTGAATGCAAGGGTGTCTCTGCCCGACTAGTGAGTCAAAGGGCAGGTGAGCCTATTTTGAACAGTGTTACTAAACTATTCTCTGTAGATCTTGTAGCAGTTTCCACCCTCATTTTTTGTCCCAAAAGACGCCTAGCCCAATGGCCAGACTTCTTTCAATAGCAGAAGAGCTTTTTTAAGTTCTCAGAATGACTTTTTTCCCCTATGTGTGCCAGGGATTGACAAAGTGTCTTTTCTCAATTGTTCTCCCTCCTGATTTGTTTGTTTGGTTTCGTTTTGGTTCTGTTATCTTGTTGGTTTTTGTTTTCAAGACAGGGTTTCTCTATATAGACCTGGTTGTCCTAGAACTCTCTTTGTTGACCAGGCTGGCTTCAAACTCACAGAGATCTGGCCGCCTCTGTGTCTAAGGTGCTGAGATTAAAGGCGTGCGCCACCACCTCTCTCCTGGCTTTTTTATTTTGATTTTGTGTGTTTGAGTTTTTGTGTCTGTGTATCGCTGTGCATGCAGTGCCTGAAGAGGCCAGAAGAGGGCACGTGATCCCTTTGTACTGAGTTACACATTGTGAGTCACCACTTAGGGACTGGAAATTGAACCTGGTTCCTTTGGAAGAGCAGCCAGAGCTCTTAACTACTGGACCATTCCTCCAGCTCCCTAGGATAGACTTTTAAAACTGTGTAGGAGACTATAATTTGGGTTCTTAGAGAAGCTAAATAAGAAGGAGAACCCAAAGAAAAACATATAGGCATCCTCCTGAATATTAACCTTCATAAGGCGATGAAAGGAGACAGAGACAGAGACCCACATTGGAGCACCGGACTGAAATCTCAAGGTCCAAATCAGGAGCACAAGGAGAGAAAGCACGAGCAAGGAACTCAGGACCGTGAGGGGGGCACCCACACACTGAGACAATGGGGATGTTCTATCGGGAACTCACCAAGGCCAGCTGGCCTGGGTCTGAAAAAGCCTGGGTTAAA
>NW_026068246.1:732166-738728 GCF_014885135.2 Alexandromys fortis
GGTGGGGAAGAGACAGAAATCTTTAATTAATTAATAAAGAAATAAATAAATTAAAAAAACTGTGTAGGAGAACTTTGTATATTAGATGATCTTTGTTTTCTTTGTGTGGGGTGATTCTGAGACACCTTCTTACCCTGTGCACTAGGCTTCCCTCAAAGCTGCCTTAATGGGGCGTGACGGTGCTCTGCCTGCGTAGCTGGATTAATAGGCTGGAACATCACAGCTGCCTTGCCCCGTGCTTTCTGAAGTCTCCACGCCTGTGTCTCTGTCCCTCTGCCCTTCTCTGTCTCCATCTGTACAGATGTGTCTCTTGCTATCTTGATGCTGTAGGACACAGACCTGAGCAATGCTCCCCTGCCTGTCCCCGCAGCTCTTTGAAGGCTTCAAAGCATACAAAGGCAGGGACCAGGAGGTAGGCCTCTTCTGGCCATGTTTCAACATGGAGAGGTTGCTACATTCTGCAAGGCCCCTCCGCTTGCCAGTGAGTGGCCAGTCAGCCCTAGAAGGAGTGAGGGTAGAGGGTGGTTAAGCGAATCTGGACCCCCTGATTCCTAAGGGATCCACCCAGGACTTTGACAAGCAGGAGCTGTTGGAGTGTATCTTCCCGCTCATTAAAGTGGACAAAGACGGGGTCCCCGACAGCCATGGAAGCTGCCTCTATGTGCGGCCTGTGCTGATTGGGAATGAGGTGGGCATTGCTGTGGGAGCTGCTAGTGTGGGACCCTTCATATCAGCATCTGTGTCAGAGGAATACAAAGGCTGAGTTTGGACCCCAGGTTCTGAGGGAAGAGGCTGGGCCTAGAGCTCCAAGTCTAAGGGAGGAGGAGGCTGGAGTGCGGACCCTTGAAGCTGTCCCTATGCCTATCATAGTCCTTGCTGGGAATCAGACTGGTCACACAAGTCCTCCTGTATGTCATTCTTTTCCCTGTGGGCTCCTACTTCCCTGGAGACTCAATGACCCCTGTCTCCCTCCTGGTTGACCTCGTATTCATTTGAGCCTGAATGGGTGGGGTCGGCGACTACAAGTTGTGGGGGTGGTAAGTAGTTCCCCACATCCGTAAGTAGTTGGGCCCTGGCGTTGGGGGTGGGGCAGATGCTGCGGAAGGGTAAGCCATCTTACTCCGAATGCTTCTTGTTTGGGGCTGGGCCTGGTTCTGGGTTGGAGAGCTATTGCCGCTGGCACTGTGGCTGGGCTCAGGACTTTCTTTGTTTTCAGTGGTATCTGACACTAATGGTGAAAGAAGCCTGAGTGCCTCAGATAAGCTCAGAGATGAGAGGGTTACTCTAAGACCGAGCCCAAGCTCCTGGAAGCCTCTAGAAAGCAAGACTACTCTGGGATCTTCTGTTCCCTGGTACCTGTGCTGAGCTGAGTCTCCATGAAAAGCTCCCTATATTCCTTGGGCTCCTACAAAGTCTGCTAGGGTACCTGGAAGGGGAGCTTCAAGGCCAAAGGAATGTCAGATGAAAGAAACTGAGACAGAAGACACAGGATAGAATCGGGAGGTCTGTTTGGTCATGTCAAAACAGCCAAACGGCCCAGAGTTTATTTCAGAACTTACTTATATGCAAAGGCAGGACAAAGCTCGGCACAGACGGTCAGTCAGTCTCTAACTGCAAGACCATTCCTGTCCTTGAGTGAGTCGCCTCCCCTCCAACACATGCTTGCTGCTCAGAAGCAGCCTTACTTCCTATCTTGATGTTCCTGAGGTTGGGCGTCCACAGTATTCTTTCTACTAGATAGAGTGTTCTTTTCTCACGGGCAAAATGCTCTTTCCTGTGGGCTAAATCAGAAGTCTCTCACAGCCCTCAAGGTCCTTGGAAAAAGCAGAGCAGGCAAACTTGAACTCAAATGACTTAAAAGGCAGAATTGACTCCAGATGGATATCAAGTCACACAGGGGCTACCTCACCTCAGTTCCTGTTCTGACCCTCTGGGCCCACCATTCTGTATTGCTGAAGGCCTTGGCACAGGATACTATGAGGAGGTGCCTCAGCCTCCTAAGGGCAGGCCAGGTGCAGCCTACTGACATATTGAAACAAGGAAGTATGACCATACAGGGAGGCTACTCAGGTCCTCTCAGAACACATGAGTCTTCCGGGTGTCAGGTCCTGCGTGGGCTGCATCTAGTGACATGGATGAGGTCAAGCCAGTGCCACCTCCTGAGGGCTGCTGGGAACTCTAGTGTCCAGATCTATGGGAGCTCTAATGCATGGTTCACAGCATTGTGTGGAAGATCCAGATAAGAGGTGGCATTTTATTTGTGGTTTCTTGGCTACTGAGGTGTTAAGAGAAGCCAGGCATGGAGGCAAATGGCCATGAATGTAAGCTATGTAGTCATCGCTCCTCAATCAGCTGAGGCAGGAGGACTCTAAAAGGAAGCTAGTGGGCAAGGATTGGGAGCAGACCCCCTGCCTAGGTTCCCCCAGAGAGGGCTTGCGGGTAGAGTTCAGCAATAGAGTATTTACTGGGCACATAGGCGGTCTTAAGTTCAAACCCCACTACCCAATCATTTTCTAACTCTGGACCCTCATAGATGGGCTGGCTGGATAGGATCATGGTTGGCCCAAGGGAGACAGACAAGACCAGTTTTTTCACAAGGCTCAGAACATGACTTGGGATCCTGTCCCGAGGCAGTGGGAGTCTTTGGGCAACATGAGAGTGAGTAAGAAGGGAAGCCTGGTGTGGGTGACACACTGCAGGTCAAAACAGGATGAAAACCAGTGTGGGGGTGCACAACTGTAACCCCAGGACTTGGGAGGTGGGGTGATGGAGGTGGGTCTTGTATCTTCTCTGTTGCTTTCATTGGTTAACTAATAAAGAAAATTGCTTGGCCTGATAGGACAGAAAATTAGGTAGGTAGAGTAGACAGAACAGAATGCTGAAAAAAGCCAAGTCAGTCAGTCGCCATGATTCCCCTCTTGGACACAGATGCAGGTTAAGATCTCCCTGGTAAGCCACCAGCTTGTGGTGTTACACAGATTATTAGAAATGGGTTAGATCCATATGTAAGAGCTAGCCAATAAGAGGCTGAAACTAATGGGCCAAGCAGTGATTAAAAGAATAGTTTCCATGTAATTATTTCGGGGCATAAGCTAGCCATGCGGGCGGCCAGGTGCCAGGGATGCAGCCCCACTGGTCCCATTACTACGGTGGGGACAAGAGGGTCAGGAATTCAAGACTAGCTCCAGCTACATCATGCTTTGGAGCCAAGTTCTGCTGCTACCAGAGTCCTTGATCCCCAAACCAGCTGGGTGTGGTGACAGCCTTTAATCCCGGCATCCAGAGGCAGAGACAGCTTGGCCTGTAGAGTAAGTTCCAGGACAGCCAAGGCTACACAGAGAAACCCTGTCTCAAAATACACAAAAGCAAAAAAGTAAAAAAGTAAGCCAACCACCGGCATCACTATGCCTGTAATCTTAGTACTTAGAGGTAGAGAGATGAGGGGCTGGAGAGGCAGGAAAGGGGGCACACCAGCCCCACAGGGCCCTAAATGTAACCCCAACTATTAGGTTAAGAATTCTGTCTTGGAGGTGTGGGAACCCTCCCAGGAGGGTTGTAGGCTGGGGAAGGAGACTCTTCCTTGGTGGTGTTATGGGGAGTATAGAGGGCCTTTGCCCAGTCTGACCAGGCTGCCCTCTTGGAATTATGGGGTATACAGTCTCTTGGTCCTGGGCAGGTTGATTCTAAGAGAAAGTGGAGGTCATTTGATGGAGGAAGGTCATTGGTTAAAACAATAAACTGCTTGGCTGTCCCTCATGGATTAAAACATAGGTGGGAAGAGTAAACAGAACAGAATGCTGGGAGGAAGAGGAAGTGAGCTCAGACTCAACAGCTCTGCTCTCTGGAGCAAAGGCCATGCTCCCCTCTCCCAGGCAGATGCCATGAAGCAAGCTGCCAGGTCAGACATGCTGAATCTTTCTCGGTAAGACTGATGCTACACAGATTATTAGAGATGGGTTGATCGGGATATGAGAATTAACCTGTAAGGGCTAGAGTTAATGGGGCAAGCAGTGTTTAAAAGAATACAGTTTGTGTGTTGTTATTTCGGGGCATAAGCTAGCCAGGAGGCCGGGGTGCTGGGGATGCAGCCCCGCTGCTCCTATTACAACAGTCATTTAAGGGTGGGAGGCAGTAACATCCATCTGTCATCCCTGACTTAGCACTGGATGGCCTCATCATGCCTGGAGTGGTGCAACTAAGCCTGCTGGACCTGGCTAGGACTTGGGTAGGATATGGGTGGCACTTGCATCTTGGGACCATAGCCCTGAGCTGTGGGGCTGTGGTGGAAGTTGGGCCCACTGCCATGTCCCCTCTTTCCTGTCCCATGCTTAGACCTGTCTTTCCCAGCAGCCTTAGGGAGAGAGTAACAGTTGTCAGCTGCAGGGCAGGAGTCTGGGGACTGCAGTGTTTCTGTCCCTTTGTTCCGCAGGGTGAGTTCCGGATGGCCAAGCACAAGGTCACCATGAAGCAACTGAAGTGTATGGAAAAAGACATTGTCAGGTTAACAGCACCACCTGGGATTCTGAGGGTTCAGCACATTTCATTATCAGGGGTCTCTGACCTGAGGGGTCCTTCTGTACTTTAGTATCGAATCCCACTTACAGGATTCTTCAGCGCAACCTAAGAGTAGCCACACCAGATCTGTCACGATTTTCCCTTCTTGCAGGACATTGGGCCCCAGTCCCATTCGTGAAGTCCTTGACTGCTCTGTCCCTTCTTGTGTTCCCCTCAGCCTGATCTCCCAGCTCGGTCCTCTGTTTGTCTCTGTTCTAGCTTCCTCTTTGTCCTCCTTGCCTTCATCTGCTCCCATCTGACATCAAAAGCCGTATCTGTAGGTGTGATTATCTTACATGGGTTTCTATTGCTGTAAAGAGACACCGTGACCACGTCAACTCTTATAAAGTAAAACATTTAATTAGGGTGACTTGCTTACAGTTCAGAAGCTTAGTTAATGGCAGGGAGCACAACGGCCTGCAGGCAGACAAGGTGCTAGAGTGGTAGCTGGGAGTCCCTCCATCTTGCAGGTTTGGGGGATAGCAGGTTTGCTGCTCATGGGGCACCTCAAAGCCTGCTCCACAGTGCCATACCTGTTAGAGGAAGGCCATACCTAGTAGGTTTTCTGTGTCACAATAATAGGTTTCTCCACCAGTGCAGTAAGTCAGACCAAGCCGAACTGAAAAAGTAAAAGAACAAAAGAACAGGCTTATTTGAGCAAAAGCAAACTCCTGGTGAGCTCTCCAGCCCCAGAGATTGGGGCTAGACGCACCTTCACTAAAGCAGGGAGCTCAGGCTGAGGGATGATGACTGTCTGCCACAAGTCGGGTTTGTGCTCAGCTATGGTCAAAACTGACTGCTTTTGGTGGGGTCCTGGGCTGCTGGCAACTTCAGGGGAGGAGCCCCCTCAGGGGCCAAGAATGCTGAACTGGGCCTTTTGGTGCCTTTGCTTTGTTGGAGATTCTGAGAGGGCAGGGTTTGAGAGAGAAGAATGGGACTTCTCAGATCAAGCAAGAGTGAACTGGTTTCAACCAAATACTACCCACTCCAACAAGGCACACCTCCCAATAATGCCTCTCACTCTGAGGTTATGGGGCCAAGCACATTCAAACCTCCACATTCCACTCCCTAGCCCCCACAAGCTTGTAACAATATCATAACGCAAAATTCATTTAGTCCAACTTAAAAAGCCCCCAGAATCTATCAAAGTCTCAAAATGTTTAAAAGTCATTTCTGAGGCTCATACAATCTCTTAACTATTGTCCCCCATAAAATCAAAAGCAAAAAACAGGTCACATACTTCCAACATATAATGCCAAAGGATATCCATTACCATTCCAACATGTAGTGAAGGGAGAATAGTCAGAAAATACTGGACCAAAGTAAGACCCAAACCAGATAGATGGAAAAACTCCAAACTGCATCTCCATGTCTGCTGTCAAAGCACTGTTCAGATCTCCACTCTGCTCATCCTTGCTGAGTGCAACACACTTCTTTCTCGTGGGCTGGTTCCACTCCCTGTTATCAGCTCTCCTTGGCAAGTATGCCATGACTCTGGCATCTCCAACATCTTGAGGTCCCTAAGGCAATCCAGACTTCTCCTTCACAGCTTAGCACAATGGCCTCTCTGGGCCTCCATTCAAGGACACACCAACACATACCTGGCCTCAGAGGTTTTATTCCATAAATACTTTCTTCTGCCCTTAACTCTAAATCCAGAACCATGTGGCTGAAGCTGCCAAGTTCTGCCATTTTCTGGGGCTGGCTGGAGCATGGCCTCTTCAATTATATCTTTATCAATTTTCTATCCTTCATGGCCTAAGATTGACTGTCCTGAAACTTGCTTTGTCTGTAACGGCGTAAGCGAATGCAGACAGATTGTCAAAATATATGTTGAAATATGAGCAGCGGGGCTGCGTCCCCAACACCCCGGCCACTTGGCTAGCTTATGCCCGAAATAACAACACACAAACTGTATTCATTTAAGAACTGCTTGGCCCATGAACTCTAGCCCTTACAGGCTAATTCTCGCACCTGGACTAGCCCATTTCTAATGATGTGTGTAAGC
>NW_026068246.1:744256-748859 GCF_014885135.2 Alexandromys fortis
TTACCTTTTATAATTAACTCAGAGACTTTTTCCACATAAGTTTTCAGTTTCTTACTTGGTTTATGTGGTAAAAAGATCCATTCCAAGATAATATCATCTCTCTGCATTAAAATTCCTGTAGGGGAAATTTTGGATGGTAATATGATGAGAATACAATCGAGCTCTGGATTCACCCTGTCCACATGTGCCTGTTGTAATTTTTCCTCAATCGTTGTCAGTTCCTTTTCTGCTTCAGCTGTTAATTCTCTAGGACTTTTTAAATCTTTTTCACCATCCAAGGTTTTGTTCAAATGAATTATTAAATCAGTTGTTATCCCAATAGCTTGTCGTAGACTGGAAATGTCTCCTAACCGTCTTTGAAAGTCATTAAGGGTTCGTAGGCGATCTCTCCTAATTTGTGCCTTTTGTGTCTTAATTTTTTGTAAACCTATTTTATAACCTAAATAATTAACAGAATCTCCCTTCTGAATCTTTTCAGGGTTAGGGTTAGGGTAACGGGTATTGTTAGAGATATGTTTTATGATTACAGGTTACTGGTTATGGTTATTTGTTACTGATTACTAGTTAGGGTTACTGGTTACTGGTTACTGGTTACTTATTACGGTAAGTGTTAGGGTTAGGGTTAGCGTTAGGGTTTGGTTTAGGATTAGGTTTAGAGTTATATTTTATGATTACTGGTTACTGGTTAGGGTATTTGGTTACTGGTTACTTGTAAGGGGTACAGGTTACTGGATACTGGTTACTGGTTACTGGTTAGGGTTTGTGTTAGGGTTAGGGTTATATTTTATAAATACTGGTTACTGGTTAGGGTTACTCATTACTGCTTAGTGTTTAGGGTTACTGGACCTGGTTACTGTTTACTGGTTACTGGTTACTTGTTACTGGTTATGGTTAGGATTATTGTTAGGTTTAGGGTTAGGATTAGGTTTAGTGTTAGGTTAGGGTTAGGGTTAGGGTTAGTGTTATGGGTAGTGTTAGGGATATGTTTTATGATTACTGGGTACTGGTTATGGTTATTGGTTACTGATTACTGGTTAGGGTTATTGGTTACTGGTTACTTGTTAGTGTTAGTGTTAGTGTTAATGTTAGTGTTAGAGTTAAGTTTAGGGTTAGGGTTAGGGTTAGCATTAGGTTTAGGGTTAGAGTTAAGGTGAGGGTTAGGGTTAGCATTAGGGTTAGGGTTAGGGTTAGGGTTAGGATTAGGGTTAGGGTTAGGTTTAGGGTTACATTTTATGATTGCTGGTTTTTGGTTAGGGTTACTGGTTACTGGCGACTGGTTAGGGTTACTGGTTACTGGTTAGTGTTAGAACTAGGGTTAGGGTTATTGTTAGAGTTAGGGTTATGGTGAGGGTTAGGGTTAGGGTTAGGCTTCGGGTTAGGTTTAGGGTTAGGGTTAGCTTTAGTTTTAGGGTTAAGGTTAGGGTTAGGGTTAGGGTTAGCGTTAGTGTTAGGGTTAGGGTTAGCGTTAGGCATAGGGTTAGGTTTAGGGTTATGTTTTATTATTACTGGTTACTTTTTAGGGTTACTGCTTACTGGTTACTGGTTAGGGTTACTAGTTACAGGTTACTGATTAGGGTTAAAGTTAGCGTTAGGGTTAGGGTTAGGGTTTGCATTAGCGTTAGCATTAGGGTTAGTATAAGGGTAAGCGTTAGCGACAGGGTTAAGTTTAGGGTTGGAATTAGGTTGAGGGTTAGGGTTAGGTTTAGGTTTAGGGTTAGAGTTAGGGTTAGCGTTAGAGTTAGGGTTAGGGTTAGCGTTAGGGTTAAGGTTAGGTTTAGCTTTAGGTTTAGCCTTAGGCTTAGGGTTACGGTTACAGTTACTGTTAGATTTTGTGTTAGGGCTAGGGTTATTGTTAGGGTTAAGGAAAGGGTTAGGTTTAGGGTTAGGGTTATGTTTTATGATTACTGGTTACTGGTTATGGTTACTGGTGACTGGTTACTGGTTACTGGTTAGGGTTACTTGTTACTGGTTACTGGTTAGGTTTAGGGTTGGGGTTAGGGTATTTTTTAGGGTTAGGGTTAGAGTTAAGTTTAGGGGTATGTTTATGATTACTGGTTACTGGTTAGAATTACTGGTTACTGGTGACTTGTTAAGGTTACTGGTTACTGGTTACAGGTTAAGGTTACAATTAGGGTTATGTTTAGGGTATGTGTTATGGTTATGGTTAGGGTTAGGGTTAGCATTAGGTTTATGGTGAGGGTTAGGGTTAGCATTAGGTTTTGGGTAGGGTTAGTGTTAGGGTTATTGTTAGCATGAGTGTTAGGGTTAGGGTTAGGTTTAGGGTTTGTGTTAGGGTTAGATTTATGGTTAGGGTTAGGCTTAGAGTTATGTTTCATGATTACTGGTTACTGGTTAGGGATACTGCTTACTGATTCCTGGTTAGGGTTATTGGTAACAGTTTATTGGTTACTGGTTACTGTATAGTGTTACGTTTGGGGTTAGGGTTATTGTTAGCGTTAGGGTTAGGGTTAAGGTTAGTGTTAGGGATAGGTTTAGGATTAGAGTGAGGGTTATCATTTGGGTTAGGGTATGGGTGAGCTTTGGGCTTAGGGTAAAGGTTAGGGTTAAGGTTAGGATTAGGGTTAGGGTTAGCGTTAGGGGTAGGGTTAGGGTTAGGGTTAGCATTAGGTTTAGGTTTAGGGTTAAGGTTATGGTAAGCATTAGGTTTAGGATTAGCATTAGGGTTACGGTTAGGGTTAGGGTTAGGATTCAGTTTAGGTTCAGGGTTAGTGTTAGGGTTAGGTTTAGTGTTAGGTTTAGGTTTAGGTTTAGGGTGACAGGTAGTGTTAGGGATATGTTTTATGATTGCTGGTTACTGGTTATGGTTATTGGTTACTGATTACTGGTTAGGATTACTGGTTACTGCGTACTGGTTAGGATTAGAATTAGGGTTAGGGTTAGCAGTAGGGTTAATGTTAGGGTTAGCGTTTGGGTTGTGTTGAGGGTTAGGGTTAGGGTTAGGTTTCAGGTTAGGGTTAGTTTTAGGGTTGGGTTTGGGTTAGGGTTAGCGTTAGGGTTAGGGTTATGTTATGGGTGATGGTTATCGTTAGCTTTAGGGTAAGGGTTATGTTTTAAGATTACAGGTTACTAGTTAGGGTTACTGGTTACTGGTTGCTGGCGAGGGTTATTGTTTACTGGTTACTTGTTAGGGTTATGGTTACAGTTAGGGTTAGGGATAGAGTTAGGGATAGGTTTAAATTTAGGGTTAGTGTTAGGGTTAAGGTTAGGGTTAAAATTAGGGTTATAGTTAGGGTTAGGGTTAGATTTAAAGTTAGGGTTAGGGTTAGCGTTAGAGTTTTTAGGGATACGGTTAGGGGTAGGGGTAGGGATAGGTTTAAGATTTGTTTTATTGTTAATGTTAGTGTTAGGGTTACGGTTAGGGTTAGGTTTATGTTTAGGGTTAGGGTTAGGTTTAGATTGAGTGTTAGCGTTAGGGTTAGTGTTAGGGTGAGCCTTAATGTTAGGGTTAGGTTTAGCCTTAGGGTTATTGTTAGGGTTAGGGTTAAGGGAAAGTTTAGTCTTAGGGTTAGGTTTAGGGTTATGTTTATGGTTAAAGTTATGTTAAAGTATTACTGGTTACTGGTTAGGGTTACTGGGTTAGGGTTTTGTTTAGAATTAGGGTCAATGTTAGGGTTAGCGTTAGGGTTAAGTTTATGATTACTGGTTTAGGGTTAGGGTTACTGGTTACTGGTTAGAGTTACTGGTTACTGATTACATCTTAGGGTTAGGGTTAGGTTTAGTGTTATGTTTTATAATTACTGGGTACAGGTTAGGGTTACTGGTTACTGGTTACTGGTAAGGATTACTGGTTACTCGTTACTGTTTACAGGTTAGGGTTCAGGGTTGTGTTAGGGTTAGGGTAAGGGTTAGGGTTGTGTTAGGTTTAGCGTTAAAGTTAGGGTTAGGGTTGAGGTTAAGGTTAGGGTTAGTGTTAGGGTTACTGTTATGGTTAGGTTTAGGGTATGGGTTAGGGTTAGGGTTAGGGTTAGGATAGAGTTAGGTATAGGTTTAGGGTTTGGGTTAGAGTTAGGGTTCTGTTTCATGATTACCTGTTTCTGGTTCAGGTACTGGTTACTGGTTACTGGTTAGGTGTACTATTTAATGTTTAATGGTTACTGGTTACTGGTTACTGGTTAGGGTTGTTAGTCTTATGTTTTATGATTACTTTTTATGGTTACTGGCTGCTGGTTACTGCTTAGGGTTACTGGTTACTTGCTACTGGTTAGGGTTAGGGTTATGTTTAGGTTATGGTTAGTGTTAGGGTTAGAGTTAGGATTATGGGTAGGGTTAGTGTTAAGGTTAGCATTAGGGTTAGAGTTAGGATTAGGGTTAGGGTAGGGTTAGGGTTAGGTTTAAAGTTAGTGCTAAGGTTAGCGTTAGGGTAGGGTAATGGTTAAAGTTATGATTAGGGTTACGTTTAGTGTTAGGGTTAGAGTTAGGGTTACGGTTATGTTTTATTATTACCGGTTACTGGTTAGGGTTATAGGGTTAGGGTTAGGTTTAGGGTAAGGGTTAGTGTTAGGGTTATAGTTAGGGTTATGTTTATGATTACTGGTTAAGGGTTAGGGTTACTGGTTACTGGTTATTAGAGTTACTGGTCACT
>NW_026068247.1:0-791 GCF_014885135.2 Alexandromys fortis
GATGCCACCCACGTGGACAACTGCATCCACATAAAGACTGAGAGAGCTTGGAAAGGGATTCTAGACAGAAAAGAATAGAGTTAAGCGTGGCTTATAGCTAGCACCCCTTTCTCGTATGGGCTATCTTTCTTGGAGACAAGCACAACTTGTTTAAGAGAGATTTATTCCTTTGAGGGGGGGGATTTTCAATATAGGGTTTCTCTGTAGCTTATGGTTCTTGTCCTGGAAGTAGCACTTGTAGACCAGGCTAGCCTCGAAATCACAGAGATCTGCCTGCCTGTGCCTTTGAGTGCTGGGATTAAAGGCCTGTGCCACCACCACCCGGCAAGAGAGATTTTTTGACTCAGCTTTAGCTACAAAAAAATTTTGCAGCTCGTTTTAGACGTTTTGCAGCCCAAGATGGACGTAGGTTAGAAACTTCTAGGTAAGCCACCACCTCGTGGTACTACACACATTAATAGAAATGGATTAATCAAGATGTGAGAGTTAGCCAGAAAGAGGCTAGCGCTAATGGGCTACGCAGTGTTTAATAGAATACAATTTCTGTGTTGTTATTTGGGGTGTAAAGCTAGCAGTGTGGGAGCCGGGTGGGACGAAAAGCAGGCCCAGCCCACTATTCCACTACAATGGCACCCAGACTTGGATAACTGAATCCACAGAAAGCCTGGGAAAGCTTGGGAAAGAATATAGTAAAGCATGTTTTCTTGGTAGCATCAATTTCTCGGGTCTGCTCTGCTTGCTAGAGGCAAGCAAGCACTCTCATCTAAGAGAGGCTTCCTGACTCAGCTTGC
>NW_026068247.1:2455-21287 GCF_014885135.2 Alexandromys fortis
CTAGCCTGGACTGATGCATAAACTGGACACAAAGAACCCGCAGAGAGAGGACTGCTGAACTTGCCTAAAGGTAATATGGGCTTTCGGGGTTCCTGATTCATGAAAGAGCCTACAAGACATTCTGCAGGACACAACAAAAAGTGACTGAACTGCCTTTGAATTTTCCTGCTTCATGGAAATGTCTGCTGGATCTTATGGGCCTGTAGGCTGAAGATGGATGCCCCAACAGTACAAAAGAATTTTGGGTGACTGTCCAGGCAGCGAGATGTCTCTGTCATTTCTAGAGTTTGGAAGTTGCTTATTTCTTGTTTGCTTAGGTAATATTATATCCTTCTGGAGTTTTTGATGGAGTTGAAGAATAGATAGATAGTTATAGTTTTCCATTGTTATGATAAAAGATAAAGTAGATAAAAATATTATAACTGTAATTCTTGCTTTATAACTGTTTTGTTATATGTAATTTTACTATGTTAAAGTGAAAACCTTTCCTTTTTGTTTAAACAGGAAGTCTGGGGAGGACTTCAGGAGTGGTTTTTTTTTCTTGCTTTTTTAAATGTGTGCAGCTCAGGAATCTGTAGGTTATCAAACTTTGTCTATGTATGTCTGTATCTATTTATCGATCCTCCTATCTACATACATTCATGTATTTACTCTTTACAATGATAAGGTGGCTGTGACCTTCAACCAAGTATGCAATAACTGCTCAGTCTACATGGCTTGGTGTCTCAATGTCTTCAGTAAAGACTATAAAACCCCAAAATTAGATTGAAATGCCAGTGCAGGAATGGACTTGCAGGTAAAGAGCAAAAGCTTGCTCTTCATTGTCCTTCTTCAGGCTTCCATCAGAAGCAATGGTCAGGATGAGAGGTGGGGGAAATCCCACTTTTGGGCTAATCTAACATTTCACTGATTTTCAGGTCATTTAGAAGCAGTATTCAAGAAACATTAGGCCCCATGCCTTTATTCCCAGCACTTGAGAGACAGAGGCAGATGGATCACTAGGCTCAAGGCCAGCCTTGTCTACACAGAACCTTCCGGTAGAACCAGGGCCATCTCTGTAGTAGAGAGACTCTGTCTCAAAGCAACCAAACCCACAGCCCTGAAAATCTCATATGATGGGCTGGTCTGTCCCAGCAGCCTCCGTCCAATCAACCTCCTGCCCCTTTGCCTCCCTGTACTCGTTCACTGTTGAAAGAATTCAGAACAGACACAGAATCTAGTTAGAAAACCTGGAGTTTATTGCAGAGAAAAAAGGGGTTGGGGTGTTTGCCTCCAACAGGGACTATGGACTCTGATGGGAATCTGGCCTAGAGGCAATGTGGGTTAATGTTATTCGAACCAAGCTCTGGAAACAGGTCCTGGGGCAGAGGTAGTGAGCCCCCAACCCTTAAACTGGAAGCAAGGATGTAATCCAGCTATGTCCTTAGTTCTGCCAAAGTCTTTAGAGTGAAGACGGTTCCCTTGCTCTTTGACTTTTTTAGACCAGATGTGGGGCTAACAAGCTCACCCAGAAGAAAGGCTCAGGACTGTGTTCTGGTCCCTATCAATCACTGTAGTTGTCACCTGGCTAATAGTACTTTCTATGGTCTTGCTCATGTGACTGAGGCTCCTTCTATGGTGCAGCCCTCATTATGGTCTTCATGCTGACTCTTTCTGGTGGAGCAGTAGAAAAATACATTGTTTTTCTTTTTTGAGGAGGCTGCGTTCAGATCAGATATAGGAGCTGTTTGGAGAACAATGGCATTATGACCTAGAATCTTTGGGGCAGTAGACCATAGATACTGGCTAAAGACATGAGGTTGTTCTGGGGTATCACTGAGGTTCTGATCAAGTTGTCCATAGTCAGAGATGCACTGATATCAGGCCATGGCTTGAGGCATGTTGTGCCTGGGCCTTTGGGGTTGGAACTCTACTTCTTGGCTGGGGGAAGGGGCAGAGGCTAGAGACCTAGGCTAAGTGTTGGTGTCTTTCCCCACTGATTAAAACCAAAGGGTGTTCTTGATAGAGGCCCTAACATTGGGCCCCTCACTGACATCCTGTCCAAGTTGGCATGAACTAGTTGTCTTCCTGATTGGGACAGTGGCTGAATATGTCCATGGCCACAACAGAATACCTTGAGGAATTGGGGGTAAGAATCCCATGAAAACAGGAAATGTGTCTGCCTCCATAGTAGCAGGGTACTGGCCTTTTACTTGTCAATAAGAACTTGTGGCATCCCGTGTAGAACGGGAAGGCAGAGGAAGAAAGAGGCTGGTGATCACATTTTCACACACTTTGTGGAATTTATGGGACATGGGAAGGCTTCTGGCAAGCTCTCCATACTATCCGGGGAGACACGGGGAGCCCTCTTGATGGGCCATGAGGTCCTCTTATCATCAGCCTGGCTGATGCTAAAGCCATAGGCAGAAGCCACAGCAACCCAGGGGTCTGGTGCGGTCACAGTCGGAGAGCCTTCCCCCCAAATCTGCCTTGCAGTGCAGGTGCCATTGGTCTCCACCAGCTCCTGGGAAGTGTCCTTATCCTTCTCTCTGGAGAACCCACTTTCCCATTCTGGAGTCAGCAAGTGCTTTCCAGACAGGCCTCCCCTCATGATGACTCTGAGTGGCTCCAACTTGTCTGTGGGGAAGACAAGTTGAGAGCAGAGAGTTAGGAGAGCACGAAGCAGAAGACAGGACCAAAGGAGATGAGGGGAGGGGAGAAAGCAGTAGAGGAAGCAAGACTCAGGTCCAGAACCTCTGGGGAAGGAAGGCGATTGGGGACTGCAGGTGTCAGTCACTAGGAGTAACTGAGGGCACAGCTGTCTAGCGGCTATAGGACATCTCTGTTTGGATATCTGAACAAAAGCCGGAAGCTGCCATTGGTGACCTAGAAGGATCCCAACTCATTATCCGACCGAAGTGTAGCGCTGGTATATGGGACAATCTGGGCAATTAAACCAGCACCACCAATTCCAAACCGAGTGTTGAGGGGAAAAAAAAGTTGGAGTGCCCAGGTTTAGCAATCAAGGGGAGAATGGTTGCCTGGCATGGTAGAAGACAAGGATTCTGACATCAGAATCCCAAATCAAGACAACAGCAGCACCGAATCCTCTGAATTCTGTTTCCATACAATATCCTAAACTACGATAAATAAAAACTGAGAGAGAGAAATTGGGGTTCAACCTGAAGACCTGAAAAGCAAAACAGTCTGCCACTGGCTCTGAATTCAACCTCAGTCAGAAATGGTGATCACTTTTCATAATCCTCTCTACGGATGGGATTAAAGGCATGTACCACCCTGATTAAAGGCTTGTGCTGCTCGAGTTCTATAGCAAGTAGTGTGGCTATGGGGATTAAAGGTGCGAGTAATAGTGGCTACTGAGTTTTGTTTTACAGTTACCTTGTGTATAAGGCTGACCAGTGGGGCTGTTTTACTCTCAGATGTTCAGGCAAGCTTTATTTATTTAAAATACAACTGTCTGGGTGGTGGCTTCACATGTACTTGGGAGGCAGAGGCAGGTAGACCTCAGTGAGTTTGAGGCCTGCCTGGTCTACAAGAGCTAGTTTCAAGACAGGCTCAAAAGCTACCAAGACACCCTGTCCCAAAAACCAAAAAGAGTAACAAACAAAAGCCAACTGAAATGCCACAACAAGATCCCTCTATGTGAAGGATACCTGGCTGGGCACCAGCTTTGGGGTGTGGTAAGCCAAAATATTCAACCTACAGTATGGTGATTGACGACATCTTCTGCCAAATTGGAAGCTGCTCTAAGCTCCCATCCTGGAGGTCTGCTGGATGTAGGAACGCACTTTTAAAACCAGCAGCCCATCTCCAACCAAGAGGGCGCCTATAACCCAGACCACAAAAGTCCCAACTGACCCACCAAATAGGCTATATTCCTTTGTTATCTGGACTGCCAGGGCTGGTTTCCTGCAGTCATTCTGGTGAGGTTTCTTCTTAACAGCTGCTGAAATGCCCTAGAATAGGGCCTGATATTGCTCCTGCCTTGCTTGAGAGTGGTGTCTAGGCTGTCTGTGTTCCCTGGCCTGAACCCTCTGGAGAGCCGGTGGGAGGGGCATGGATTTGAAGATCCCATTCTTCAGTGGAGGGGGGGTTAGACAAGGGTGGTTCCTAGCATATCCCAGAAGGTGCCTGCACTTTTAGTCAAGGTTAAACAAGTAAAATTACGTCAAATCCCCTTACCAAAAACTGAATGGGGGCGTCTGGATAGGGATTCAGGAGAGGTGCTCCTTTTTAATAGTGTACCACTCAGGATTCTCTAGGTCAACAAACTTTATCTCTCTGTATCTATTAATCTATAACTATATAATTTACTTACATACATAAATTCATTCTTTATAATGACTAGGTGGCTATGGCCAGCTAATCCAAGGATGTCACCTATGGATGGAACACCCAATAATATAATATCTGTTCAGCCTATGAGGCTAAGTGTCTCAGTTTGTCTTCAGTAAACACTACAAAAACCCCCAAAGAGGTTGAAATGCCAGTGCAGGAATGGACTTGCAGGAAAAGGGCAAAGGCTTGCTCTTCACTGTCCTCCGACAGAAGACATGGCCAATATCAGGGGTGGGGATTCTGAGTATGGGGTTAATCTAAAATTCTGCTGAGTTTCAGGTAATTTAGAAAGAATATACAAGAAACATTAGGATCCACGCCTTAAATCTAACACCCAGGAGATGGAGGTAGTTGGATCTCTACGATCAAGGCCAGCTTGCTCTACAGAGTGAGAACCAGGAGAGTCGGGCCTATTTATGTAGAGAGACTCTGTCTCAAAGCAATCAAACAGCCATGAAAATCTCCTTGATGGGTTGGTGTGTCCCAGCAGCCTCCCTCTATCCATCCTCCATCCCCTTCGCTTCTCTGTGCTTATTCACTGTTGAAAGAATTAAGAGAAGACACAGAATGTAGGTAATAGACCGAGAGTTCATTGCAGAATGAAAGGGTATTGCTTCCACGAGTGACCCTGGATTTTGATGAGGGTCCTGGCCTACAAGCAAGGTTTCTTGTTTTTGGAACCAAAGTCAGTGGAAACTGGTCCTGGGGAAGAGGTAGTGATCACGCCAAATTGGAAACAGGATGTAATCCATTAATGTCCACAGTTCTCAGAACATCTTTAATGTAAAGGCAATTCCTTTGCTCTTTGGCCTCTGTAGTTTCCCTTCCAACTAACAAGTTCACTCAGAGGAAAGACTCAGGGCTGTGATCTGACCCCTGAACCCCAGTGTAGTAGCCAGCTGGCCAATAAAAACTTTGGACGGTCTTGAACCCGAGACCGAGGCTTCTTCTTTGGTGCAACCCTCACAATGGTCTTCAGACTGACTCTTCTAGGTTGTGGAGATAAAGGCAATGGTTTCCTTTGGACGAAGAAACTGCATCAAGACTTAGAATGGGGGAGCATGTTAGTGAGTGGGGGTATTATGACCCAGATTCTTTGGGGTAGTAGAGTCTGGATTCTGTCTGAAGAGATTAGGTACAGTCTGGGGGTATATCTGGGACTCTGACCAAGTGGTTCTCATTCAGGGAAGAGGAAAGAGGCTGGAGTTCAGGGCTGAGAGGTGGTTGGTTGCCCCACTTAATAAAGCCAGAGGCCTGCCCTGATGCTGGGCCTACCAGTGGCCCTCTCACTGCCCCTCTAGCTGAGTTGGCTATAGGTTGTCCTATCGTTAGTTAGCTGAGAGTGTTCACGGGCACAGTGGGAGATCCCAGCAATCAGGTTATTGGGAGGTAGCATTGTACAGAGTCCGAATCCCATGAAAGAAGAAAAGTATAGACTTTCGTGGCAGATTCACGATTAATAAAAACTCAGAGATAGAAATTGTGGTTCACCCTGAAGACCAGCAAAGCATCCAGCCACTGGCTCTTACCTTGACCTCAGTCCAACCATGGCAATCATGCCTGCAGGAATCTCAGAATAAGCCTGAGCCTGGGGGCTATTTTCCCCATTTTATGTTCCTCTCTATGGCTGGGATTAAAGGCATGCACTGCCAGGTTTCTATGGCAACTAGTGTGGCTACTGAGATTAGATATGTGTGTTACCACTGCCTGGTTTGTAAGGCTAACCAGTGGGGCTGTTTTACTCTCTGATATTCAGACAAGCTTTATTTATTAAAATACAAATGAAATACCAATACATGAAGTGGTTGGGTATTGTCTCTTGACTTACGGAGAAGAGCAGGCGACATCCCATGTCCAAATGGAGGGCACATCCAGGATGTGGAAGAGTTGCCACACCCAGCCTCTTTCCTCTTCCCTGAATGAGAACCACTTGGTCAGAGTCCCAGATATACCCACAGACTGCACCTAGTCTCTTCAGCCAGAATCCAGACTCTACTAACTGTGGGCATCCATGTAGAAATTATGGGGCATGGGAAGGCTACTGGCATGCCATCCACGCTGGCCAAGGAGACATGTTCAGCCCTCCTGATGGTCCAAGAGGACGTCTTGGTGGCAGGCCAGCTAATGCCAAAACCATAGGCAGAATGCACGGTGACCCAGGAGTCTGGTTCAGTCACAGGCAGGTCGCATCCCTTCCAAGAACTGCCTTGCAGTGCAGGTGCCATTGTCCTCCATTGGGTCCTGGGACGTGCCTTCATCCTTCTCTGCTGAGAACCATCTCTCCCATGCTGGAGTCCGCGAGCGATTTCCAGACGAGTATCCTCTCATGATGATGACTCTGACTGACTTCAATCTGTCTGTGTGGGGAAGGCAGGCTGAGCGTTAGGAGAGCAGGAAGCAGAAGACAGGATCCAGAGGATGAGAGGAGGAGGGCAGGAAGCTGTAGTAGGAGCAAGACTCAGGTCCAGGGCCTGTGGGGTGGGTTAGAGATGAGGCATTGTGTGTGTCAGTCACTAGGAAGAACTCTGGTCATAGCTGTAGAACACTTCTGTTTGCTTTTGGGGAGGCAATTCTTTTATATATTCAGACTCAGATTTATATGATTATATGTATTTATGTATGTATATATACATACAAATATCCATTAGAATCACTTCAGTGTGTTAGTGGCTCATGTCTTTAATCTTAGCTTTGGGAGGCAGAGACATGTGTATATCTGTGTTACGGAAAACAGACTATTCTACAGAGCAAGTTCCTGGACAGCCAGATCTACACAGAGAAGCTGTGTCAGGAAAAAAAAAAGACAAAAATAAAAATAAAACAAAAAAAATAAACAACAGGAAAAAATGAATGAATGACTGTGGCCCAGCTAATCTAAGAATGCCTGCTCATGAATGAAAGAACCAGAAATCTAGCAGTTGTTCAGTCCACTAGGCTAGATGTCACAGTTGGTCTTAAGTATACACCAGAATCCCATAGAAGTAGGATAGACTTTTCTATCTAGGCAAGTCCAAACAAAGACTAAAATCATCCTTCCTACATTTCCTAGGATAAGCTTCCAGCAGAATGTGTGTCCTAGGTTCAAGGGGTGTCTTCTCTATATGGTTTTAAGTTGATGTACAATTTTTAAAAACTGAGTTTCAGGTAATTTAGAAACAGTATGTAGTCTTAGTCGTTGTGGCTCACACCTTTAATCCCTACACTGGGCAGATACAGGCAAAAAGATATATGAGTTTAAGGCTAGCCTGGTGCGCATAGTGAGTTTCCTGGACAGCCATTGCTTTGTAGAGAGACTCTGTCTCCAAATATATACTATCTATCTATTTGTGTTTCTATGTATCGATATCTATCTGTCTGTCTATCTCTATGTATATGTGTATTTGATCATATATGTTTATATATAAATGTAAAGGTATATAGCTACACACATATATATGATATCCTTGTTGGGGCTCAGCCATCTTTCAAGTACAGAACTGCATAAAGAGAGACCCAAATACCCAAAGTCAGAAATCATGGGCAGTTGAATGCAGACACCAAGCTTCCTGGCCTTTGGAGGAGGAGGATGCTGGTGAGTGTCCAGGAGCAGATGGAGCTAAATTAGGTACAGAGCTTACAAGAACTAGTTATCCCTTGGAAAAAGAATACTGAAGTCTAAGTGTGCTTGCTTGTTCATACCCTGCCTCTTCTGAAATTGAAGCAGGCTCTGTTCTGAGCAGGTCTCAGGAGTAACTCCATTAATCCTCACTGTACCCTAGGAATCCCACAGTGGGACCCAGATAAATCAGCTAACAAGAAAGGAAGGCCATTGCAAATTTTATAAGGTTATACAGGAACCCTAAACTAAAGATAGGAAGGCCTGCACACCGTACCTCCAATAGTCCCAAGCGGCCAACAGCAGTCACATTCTGTGTGTGTTCTAATCAGGAAATAAATATCTGGAGATATATTCCAGCAGGGCACTATGTCTAGCCTGATTTGGACCCTTTCAGAATTTGTGCCAACCAATAGCTTTGCTTGTCTAACTGTCCCCAAGGGCACATTCACAGTGAGGGATGTAGAACTTCAACTAAGCTGCCATTGCTCTGGTTCTGACACTCCTTGGCACAACTCCATGCAGCTCCTTTTCAAGAAACTTGTAGAACAAGCCTCATACTTGTCTCAGTAAAATCTTATACTAGACACCCCAGGTCCTGTCAGCAGCCTCTGTCTGAACCCTAGCTTTCTCTGAGGAACTCCTCACTGCCATCGCCTCTCCTCCCCTTTCAGGCTAGAAATCGCATTTAATGCCACTGTCCATATACCCCTGAAAACTTCATCATTCCCCACCCTTTCTTCCTTCTTCCCAGGACTCAAAAATAGTCCCTCACTCAGCATTCAGCACAGACACCTCGTACTGCACCCTTTGCAAAGACACCTCCCTGAATTCTCCAGGGGTTTGGCTCTGAGTTAGATTTTGTCTGAGGATATTGTTACCAAACACACTCTGCAATACTGTCAGTGTTTATCATTCAATAAATAATTTGATTCTGTTCATATTTGCTTATCTCAAATTAGCAACCAACATCTCTCTTCCCCTCCAAGGAAACAAGACTCGACATCCTTTGTTGCCGCCTGAACTGCTCCTAGCATCCTGGGTGGATGTTTGGAATTTTGACTTGATCTCGATGTCTATTTTTTTTTAATCGGTGCTTAATTAGACGTGGCAATAGTTCTCACACATGACTGCCCCATCACTTCTGACCTACATAATTTCTTTCGGGATTCATTGCCTTATAATTTTCTTCTAGAAAGTCTATAACATGCAACTTGTAGAATTCTATCATTTGCAGTCTTATTTTTATTCTTTGGTGAAGTTCGAAAGGTTTGGAGTGTTTTGACTGACCGTCTGTCTAGGTTTAGAATTCCAGATACAGAGTCTTTGCCCTTAGTTTCTTGTTTACTTGGTTTAATTCTATTGTTTAGTTTGCCTCTTTCCTCTATTTTGGTGCCGAGAACTGTGGTTTTTATCAGAATCTGTCTTCTTATAAACAGGTTCTTTTCCTGCTTTGGCGCGAGCAGCATCTCCCTCTCCCTTTGATACTTTGACCTGTCACCAGATTGTAATTATGACTTTTTTTTTCTCTTGCTGGGGTTGTTCTGCTACACTCTTAGTGTGACCTTTCCACTTGAAGTTTAATTTCTTTCTTCAGTTTCAAACATCTCACACATTCATTATGTTGATTAATGAGCTGCCGATTTCACCAAAGAAGTCTATTTCTGATACACATCATAGCATTCAGCCAGAAACAGCCAAGACAGTCTTACAAAGGAATGAAGTTGGGGGATTAACAGTGCCAGAATTTCAGTCCTACTAAAGACACCTCGAGTATGTCAGCATGGTATTTATGCAGGAACAAACACCTAATGAAAGAAAACACAGGATCAGTACATAGACCCATCACCATGTGCAGCAGAGGCGCGGATGGCTCAGTGTGAGAATAAATGCTTTCCAGCTGGGCTGGAGTTCAAGGGTTCACATATGAGAGAGAAACACACAGTTCAGGTCTCAGAGTATATGTGAGCTTGCAATGATCACAGACCTACTTTATATGACAAAATAATACATATGCTAAAAGAAAAGCATAACTTGTTTCTTATTTTGATAATTATATTCTGTTATATATGATAATAAAATTAAACAAAGGTAAACGGTATAGATATGTGAATTCTTTAGAATGTGTTGCAACCTTCTGTAGATACAAAGTTATGTTTACATAAAAGGTAAAAGAAAATAGAACACGTTTTCCTAACTTTGGGATATCCAAAGATCACCTCATGTTGACGGCCAGCCTGAGGGGGATCTGGAGTCACCTGGGAAAACAGGACTCCAGGCAGATGGGGAGAGATTATTGGACTCAAGTTAACCTCTGGGTGTGCCTGTGAGGGATCTCTTGATTGACTGAGGCGGGAAGACACGCCCTAAAGAAGGGAGGACAATTCCCTGGGGTTAAATCCTGGACTGCATTAAAAAGAAATGAGCTGAACACATATTAATGGGCAGCCCTTCCTGACTAGGTGCCCAGATGCCTCCAGCTCCTACCACTGCCATGGTGGACTGGGCCCTCAAACTGTGAGCCAGAATCAGCCTTCCTCCTCCTCCTTTTTGAGATGTTGTGTTCCTGACTATCCTGAAATTAGATATGTAGCCCAAGCTGGCCTCCTGCCAGAGATCTTCCTGTCTCCCGAGAACTGGGATTAAAGGTGTGTGTCGCCAGTCAAGGTCAGAGCAGCCAGAGCTCCCAACACTTTAGGTAAACTAGCTGACAGAAAGCCCAAGAGCTACTACTCACTTTAACAGTAAATACTTGAAAATACCCGGAAGACAGAAATAAAAGGAAGGCAATGAGGAGACAGAAAGGCCAGTTATCCTGGCTTGGTCATTGTCTGTCACACCCAAGGATGGAAATACCTACCTCACTATATCCCATAAATAATTACAATTAAAATGACAGTTACGTTTTTAGATTAAAAGTAAATAAAAATTCAACGTTCAAATTACCAACCTCAAGCATAAAGTATAGGATATTAGGACCTCAACCCATGGTGCGATAGTAGCTCCATGGACACCCACACCCAAGAAGGGAAGTGGTACTCTCTCATCATGCCCACCCTAGAAAAAGCAACGCTAAATGGATCAAAACACACAATGTGGTATCCAAAACTACAACAGTTGTAGATGTAAGTGAGGACACAGTGAAACTATCAAACTAAACCACCCCGTGGGTGAAAGAGAAAGGTTTATTGGGGGTCGCACTGCCAAGGCAGGGGCAGAGAGAAGAACACAGGACAGAAAAGCAAGCAGACTCCCTACGCCAGCACAGTGGGGTCTTCCAGCTGAGACAGGCTGGCCTGCCCAGGAAATAAACGCCCTTGAACCAGGCGGGTGGCTGATCTTTGGACCAGATTAAAGGAAGCTGAAAAGATGGCTCAGAAGCCACCTTACCTGACCAAAGTCCTCTGTTTACCTGGCCACCAGCACTGCCACTGGGGGATAGCACTTTGGACCTAACAATAGGGTACATCAGCACTGTCTTCAGGGCCATGGTTAGACAGTGGCTTCCTAGCTGTGACTACCAAAGCAACTGTAAAACAGCCAGTAAGCTGGGCTCCCTCACCCCCACCCCAATAAAAAAAAAAAAAAGCCTAGACTTCGAAAGATATCATCTAGCCAGGCAGGCATGGGGGAGCCCACCTTTAATCCCAGCACTGGAGAGGCAGTGTCTGGCTTGCTGGTGTCAAGGTCTACCAGATGGAAAATCCTGAATTCAGCAGGGGAGAAAAAGTTTTTTAAAAAAAAATAGGTTAGTTATGGGTGCACACTCCTTTAATCCCAGCACTCAGGAGGCAGAGGCAAGTGGATCTCGGTGAGTTTGAGGACAGCCTGGTCTACACTGCGAATTTCAGGCCAGCCAGGGCTACACTCTGAGACCTTTCTCAAAACCAAACCAAAACAAACCATAATTGATGGAGCTGGAGAGGGGGCTCAGAGGTTAAAATCACTGGCTGCTTTTCCAGGGGACCCAGGTCTGGTTTCCAACACCCAGATGGCAGCGTACAAACATCTGTAACTGCGAGTCCAGGGAGATCTGATGCCCTCTATTGTGTCTGTGGGCACCAGGCACATACACGCAGGCAAAACACTCAACACATAAACAAATAAGATGACAGGTAAGTGAATTACAAAATAGAGTTGATAAACTGGTGGAACCGAAGGGGACTAGGAAGTACATTTTAAAATCTGTTGCCTTTCCAGAGCTCCGGGTGGTGGCACACACTCACGATCTCAGCATTCCAGAGGGGAAAGCAGGAGAAGCCAAGTGCATAGGGAGTTTGAAGCCAGCCTGAGCTGCAACAGTGAGATCCCCCTCTCATTTCCTCCAAAGAAATCTATTGTATTTCTAAACAGTCACAGGAAGAAGTCGTAAATAAAAAAATTTAAACCCATTTATAGAGATATCGAAAAGTAAGATATTTAAGGAACTATTTTACAAAAGAAGTCTGAGGCTCGTAACCAAAAACGGTAAAATACCACTGACAGAAATGACAGAGTAGGGGGCTGGAGAGATGGCTCAGTGGTTAAGAGCATTGCCTGCTCTTCCAAAGGTCCTGAGTTCAATTCCCGGCAACCACATGGTGGCTCACAACCATCTGTAATGAGGTCTGGTGCCCTCTTCTGGCCTGCAGACATACACACAGACAGAATATTGTATACATAATAAATAAATATTAAAAAAAAGAATTCCCCTCATACAAAAAAAAAACAATTTAAAAAAAAAAGAAATGACAGAGTAAAATAAGTAGAAAGACATCCCATGCTCACAGAGAGAAGACTTAATAGTTAAGATAAATACTCAAGTTGATCAGATTCGCTGTGATCCCTGTAGAAGTCTCCAGCTGGCTTTTTGCATAAATTAACAAGGCGCGTCCCAAAATTCACATGAAACTGTGGGAATCAGAAAACACAGAACAGAGAGCTCGCTCCTCAGTGTTTCGGCAACAGTAGCCACCACCACCACCACCGTGGACGGCTGAGGGGTGCTGGACAAATGGGGTGGAGAGACAGATCCACACACGGACAGCCGATTGACCTTAACATGAGGGCTCCCTTCCAGGACTGCGCGGGTTATCTAGAAAAGATCTTGGGTGATTCAAGTTAGCCAAATGACCACCTGAGCTACCATGTGCCACCGCCACCCCTACCCCACCTCCTAGCCACAGTGGTGTCCACCCTCACAGACCCACAGGCATCCACCTGCAGATGGCAGGGTCAGCGGCTGCCACACTACCAGAGCTTTCTGTCCCTTCGTGACTGCTTGTTTATCTGTATACTCTCCCTTTCTGAGAGGGATGGGTTATTAAACATCCCGTGTTTCTGCCAGACTTTCTTCTGCACGTTCCCAAGCTGTCTTTGGGAGCTAATGAAAGTGCTTCCTTCTTGGTGGAATGTGCTTTTTATAAAAATTAAGGCTGTCCATTTGTCCTTTCTGGAACCTCTTTTTTTTTTTCCTGTCAATGTTCTGGTGTTTCTTTTTTTCATTTTGTTTGTTTTTTTCTGAATCTTCTTGTCTGTTGTCTCTTTTCTATTTCTCTCTTATTGTGTTCTAGGCATCTCTTGGCAATAAAGTAGAGCTGGGGTTTGTGCTTTAGTCTAACTTAAGAGCCTTCTAAGGCAGGATATAACCCATTCAGAAGTGTTTCTACCAAGGCACATCTCTTGACTCTGCTTTTGTTTTGCTTGCCCAATCCCCCATGAACTGGACATTTCATTCCTCACCCTTGCGCCCCACTGAGGTGGCACAAGTCTTAACCCAAGAGGTCGAGGCACATGGATATCTATGAGTTTGGGCCAGCCTGGTCTACATAGTGGGTTCCAGGTTTGTCAAGGCTACGTAGTGAGACCTTGTATCAAAATCAAAACAAGACTGGGTAGTGGTGGTGCACGCCTTTAATTCCAGTGCTTGGAGGGCAGAGACAGGTGGCTCTCTCTGAGTTCGAGGGCAGACTGGTCAACAAAGTGAGTTCCAGGACAATAAGGGATATACAGAGAAACCCTGTCTTGAAAAAACAACAAAAAATTCAACAAGTTATACATTCAATTCTGTTTACCTGGAAATTGTTAACACAACCATTTTTTAAATTCTAATTTTAATTGACATCTGTATTCTTTCTCCCTTGATATATAAACCCCTTGAATTGTTTCATCCACAGAATGACTACAACCCTGCCAACTCCCATACTCCCTATACACTAACCCAAACCATTAGACTCTCAATCCGTCTAGTTAGTGATACCTGGTTGGTTGTTTTTTGATTGGTTTTTTTGTTGTTGTTGTTGTTGGGGTTTTTTTTTGTTTTTGTTTTTGTTTTGTTTTGTTTTTTTTTGGTTTTTCGAGACAGGATTTCTCTGTAGCTTTGGAGCCTGTCCTGGAACTAGCTCATGTAGACCAGGCTGGCCTAGAACTCACAGAGATCTGCCTGCCTCTGCCTCCCGAGTGCTGGGATTAAAGGCATGCGCCACCACCGCCAGGCGGTTTGTTGTTGTTGTTGTTTTGAGACAGGGTTTCTCTGTGTAACAGTCCTGGCTGTCCTGGAACTTGCCTTGTAGACGAGGTTGGCCTCGAACTCACTGAGATCAGCCTGCTTCCACCTTCCAAGTGCTCGGATTAAAGGCACATGCCACTGCCACCCAGGATGTTAGCTTTTTAAGTTGGTGCTGAAGATTCTGGTGTCCTGTGATCTGTTGTGGTAAATCTCCATAACTTGTTCCATTTTCCTCATAGTGCTGTCCTTTTGGGGTTTGAATTTATGTTTTGAGGTAAGATTGTCATTGCTTATGTTTTTCTAATCATTCATCTCTCACCAATGCAGCATTTCAGCCTCCCTCTCTGCTGGCCTCACCGGCTCCACCCCTTTCTTACCTCCCTGGTTGCCCTGGAAGCTGACTTTAACGGGACTGCATCCTTCTCTGCAATCCAGAGACCAGAGGGCAAGGGAGGGGAGACTCTCCATTTTGGGTTCAACACTAGGCATCTCCTCTCTACAGTACTGCAGCTGACCAGCTGTGTGCCTAGTCAGCTCTTTTCTTTGGCTACAGTTGCTGGGAATCCCGCTCCTCATAGACTTTAGCCTCTATTGTGCCTTTATCCCTGTCAATCATTTCATCAGTCTCTCCTCTGATCTGACTCGTTGGTATTGGGGTGGGGTGTGTGTGTGTGTGTGTGTGTGTGTGTGAGAGAGAGAGACAGAGAGAGAGAGAGAGAGAGAGACAGAGAGAGAGAGACAGAGACAGAGACAGAGACAGAGAGAGAGACAGAGAGAGAGACAGAGAGAGAGACAGAGAGAGACAGAGAGACAGAGACAGACAGAGACAGAGAGAGACAGAGAGACAGAGAGACAGAGAGAGACTACTGAACCACATACTCAGTCTGTTTTCAATCTTCCAAGTGGTTTTTGCCTTGAACCTCATTGTGTCCTGTGTGACTAATACTTCATCTTACTCCTTTGTTGATACTTACCTGCTGGCCAGTCTTTATCTCGCTGCAGATTTATCTAATCCATTCTCATTTACTGACCTTATTTGAGAGAATCAATGCCACGGCTCTTCCTAGATGGAGGCTGGCTACATGGAATTATTTCTCTCAACTCTTTTCACAGACTCCCCACACAGTCTTTAATCAATACTTCTGGAACTTGCTGTTTTTCTCAGGCAGCTCCCTGTCTGCCACAGCTTCCATATGGACCACATACTGATGTGAGGGCCTCCAAAACTGGGTTTGTCTTGGGGTCTGATGGGGCAGTAAAACCCTCTAGATTCTTTTCCACCCCACACATTCTTTAATATAGAACTGTGTTGGTTTGAGTGAGAATGGCCCCCATAGGCTCCCTTGTTTGAATACTTGGTCCCCAGTTGGTGGAACTGTTTGGAAAGGATTAGAAGGTGTGGCCTTGTTGGAGGAGGTATCACTGGGAGCAGCCTTTGAGGCTTCAAACCATGTATACCATTCCCATTCTCTTTTCCTCCTACTTGTGTATCAGGATGTGAACGCTCGGCTATTCCTGACACCATACCTTTGCTCCAGCATCATGAAAAGTGTAAATGCAATTAAACTCTTTCTTTTATGAGTTGTCTTGGTCACAATTCTTTGTCACAGTAGTAGAAAAGTGCCTAAGACAGGATTTAGGCTATTGCTTATCAAACCTGATCATGATGTTTTGGGGAGGAGTGTGGAAGATTGGAACTTTGGACTAGACAAAGAGGTTGAAGACTGTAAGCAGGGCTCAATGGATCATCCTAGTAGGATATTGGGAGACAGTAAAGCTTAGAGCAATGTGGACTATGGAGGCCAAGCTCAAGAAATTTCAGAGAGGAATGATATTAGCGACATTGCTAGAGACCATTCTTGTGATATTTTGGCAAAAAAATAAAATAAAAATGTGACTGCTTCCTGCCCTCTTCCTAAGACTTTACTTGAAGCTAAACTGAAAAGTAATAGATTTATTTCTTTAGTGGAGGAGATTTCAAGACAGACTAATATTGACTCTGTCACGTGGTTATTATTAATCGCTCTTATGCAATAAAAAAAAGAGTAAGCAAGGTAAAAAGAAATACAAAATGTACAATTTAGAGAGGAAAAAGAACCAGGAAACTTAATGTTGGAGGCAATGCTGGAGCTGAAAGAGTTAAGGAGATAAAGGGGAGGCCTTGCCTGTATTGGAATAAAGGGAGGAGTGTCCTCAAGGTAAAAGCCTAACCAGCTAACTTTTCAAACTTATGAAAGCAAAAGGCCTAAGGAATTTTCTACCCCTATAAACCAACAACGAAGAAAAGCTGATGTGAACGTGATTCAAGAGGTTAGGGGTTCACCTCAGGTTGGTAGTCAAACTTGGCAGTGTAGTCCACATGGTTCTGGTATTAGCGTCATGAATGATACATGAGTAAGGGGTTGTGGACTGTGCTGACTGGTCTTGTGTCCACTTGACACACAAACTAGAGTTATCTGAAGGAGGAAATCTCAGCAGAGAAGAAGCCTCCATAAGATCCAGCTGGAGGGAATTTTCTTAATTAGTAATTGATGGGGGAGGGCCCAGCCCATTGTGGGTGATCCCATCCCTGGGCTGAGGGTCCTGGGTTCTATATTTTAAAAGCAGGCTGAGTAAGCCATGGGGAACAAGCCAGTAAGCAGCACTCCTCCTTTGCTTCTACGTCAGCTCCTGCCTCCAGGTTCCTGCCCTGTTTGAGTTCCTGTCCTGACTTCCTTTGGTGATGAACAACAATACGGAAATGCAAGTCAAATAAACCCTTTCTGCCCCAACTTGCTTTTTGGTTATGGTGTTTAACTGCGGCAATAGTAACCCTAACTAAGACAAGTTGGTACCGGAAGTGGGGTAGTGCTGGGACAGACCTGATGATATTCTGGGAGGGTTGTGCAAGGACTTCGGAACTCTGGACTAGACAAGCCATTGAGTTGTGAGAGCTCAGAGGGAGCCTGGGAGATAAGAACGTTGAGAGCAGTGTAGAAGATGGAGGCCTAGCTTGTGAGGTTTCAGAGGGAAGAATAAAGATGCTAATGGCATTGTCTGCTGTTCTGAATTGAGATTTTGTCCTCCTGGTCAGCAGGAGCTGAAGAGTCAGCCATAACTAATAAGAGACCAGCGGCACTGAAGTGCAACCTCTGCATTGCTGGGACAACTGAGGGTCAGCTGGAGCTACGGACTCAGTGGTGACTCAGTGGTGCATCGCTGAGGCAAAAATCTTCTGGGAAGTGTTCCCTCAGGGTCAGCACACACAAGCTGTGTTCCAGAAGTAGCCAAACATGGTAGCGTAAGAGCCACTCAGGTTTTGAAGGCATGAAGAAGTCATGGAGAGAAACTGAGGCTTGTGCAACCACAGTCCAGAAGCACGGAGAGATGGATACTGACCCTCAGCTCACTTACTCCTTTTTATTCGTCCCAGGAGTCCAGCCTAGGATGGGACGCCCTACCTCAACCTGATCTAGGAAATCCCTCCGGGCTTTCCCAGAGGCTCATTCCCACAGTGGCTGAAGACAGCATTGTGTCACAAACAATATTAACTATACAAATGGATGATTAGGTAGCCCAGCAACTAGATAGGAAGATGTTTATTCTAGGGACTGAGGGGTCAGTCTCTGTTCAGATAGTGTCCCTAAAAGACAGGGGACGTGAGAAGCTCCAACACCTCCTGCAGCTGTTTGAGCAGACCCGAGCCTCTGGAAGACCAGATGACCCATAATGGAGTCCCAGCTAACTGAATTTGGTGCCAAAGCCAGGGTGTTCCCTGCTTCCTGCCCTTTGTCTGCAGACACACTGCCTGGACATATCGTCCCCCTCTGTACACCCTCACATAACATGGGTTGCGTGCCATTAGGACTGACTGGACAGCAACTTGATATGACCTTAGCTGATGGAGTAATGTATGCATATATGCTAGTGAACATACCCATTAAGCCAGATCTGTACCTCGATGATGGTCTCCGGACCCTGCTTTCCAGGAAAATCATCTCCCCGACCCCACTGCCCCTGAGCCACCAGTGAGAGGGAACAAACACCCCACAAGGGACTGATTCCCAGAGCAGCATAGAAATCCCACCCTTGACCATGGGCAAGCTGGGAAACAAGGATGTCTGTTTGAAATTCACCATGAGACCCTGAAGTGCTGACGTCTAAGGGCAGAAGACAGACAACCCAGAGTTGGAATTACCTTTTGTTGAAATAGGAGCGGCGGCGGGGCTGCGTCCCCAACACCCCGGCCGCTTGGCTAGCTCATGCCCGAAATAACAACACACAAACTGTATTCATTTAAAGAACTGCTTGGCCCATGAACTCTAGTCCTTACAGGCTAATTCTCGCACCTGGACTAGCCCATTTCTAATGATGTGTGTAAGCACCCCAAGGTGCGCTTACCGGGAAGATTCTAGCCTAAGTCCATCGTGGGT
>NW_026068247.1:23930-43432 GCF_014885135.2 Alexandromys fortis
AGCAGAGCTGTCGAGTCTCTCCGGGAGCAGAGCAGAGTCTGACCTCACTTCCTCTTCCGCCCAGAATTCTATTCTGTTTCCTCCTCCCATCTATGCTCTAAGCTAAGCCAAGCAGTTTCTTTATTGCTCAGCCAATGAAATCAACAGATTGATATATGACACTCCCACATCAACCTTTCACTGTCCGCCCTGCTGGTGTGTGCGGTGCCTCCTGTACTAGGGTGGGTGAGGATTTCTCAGCATTGATGCAATGCCAATGTCTTTCAGAGACTTCTCTCAGACACAATGCCTTCCCAGGTACTTGGCCATCTCTTACCCCAGCCTAGTTGCCAGCTAATCTCAAGCATTGCAAGGTGACTCCAGTATGCAGAGTCCCTGTCCTGAGCTAAGACTCCTCTCTTTTAAGTTTCTATATGAAGTCACTTAACTTTTTAGTTTTAGTTTTATTTATTTTATGTATGTGGATGTTTTGCCCTCATGTATGTGTGTGCATCCTGTGTATGCCTAGTGCACGTGGAGGGCAGAAGAAGGTGTCAGATCCCCTGGAACTGGAGTTACAGACAGTTGTAAGCTGCCATATGGGTCCTGGGAACTGAACACAGGTCCTCCAGAAGAGCAGCCAATGCTCTTAACTGTTGATCCAACTCTCTGTCCCATAATTTAAGGTTTGTCCTTAACTATTTTGTGTAGAGCCATGAGAACAGTGAGCCTTGTCAGGCATCCATCCCAAGAAGGTTGTCATCCACAGTGTATCCGCTGACCAAATCCTGATGGGAGACAAGTTCCTCTGGAGAGGTGATGGGCAGCCTGTCCCTAGGCTGCTCATATTTTTAAGAAAGCTATTTGCTTGCATGTATTTACTTCCATTTAAACACCTACAGAAGCCTCTTGACTGTAATTAATTTTCTATCTATTGAGGGGGATGTAAGCATGCCCAAATTAATTCGTGATAAATGTATCTGTTTACCGCAGTGGTCCCTCCCATTTCAGCTTTTTATGTCAGCCAAAGTTGACTCACAAAAGAGAAGCTTGTGAAAGCAGCCATCCCAGAGAGTTCCTGTGGCTCTCGATGGCCCATGAGGCTCCTGTGAGCCCTCCACTGTCAATGCTCTCTTCCCTTCCTCTTAAAGGAAACTCAACCCATGCCACACCCCAGCAAATGAAGTGCAAAACAAGAGAAGCACATGTCCTGTAAGCCCCAGGTCTCACTCCCAGCATCTGTGCGGCTGCCATGTATTGGTGATAAGTCATTAAAATGATCTTCATGAGCTCTGCCCCGCTCCCATCCTGACAACTCCTGGTGCCTGCTGACCAGCTCTTTTGGCTTCATGCCGTGCGTAGACCTCTCTACTCCAGAGTATTTATCTGGGTGATCTCTTCACATGTAGAACACTCCAGCTTTGACAATCCAGCATTTTGACTCTCTAGGCCTGGTGGAGGTTGGAAAGGTTAGAAAATTCACTGGTGCTGGGGAGAGAGGTTCTCAAGCACCCCAAGATCTGGCTCAGGTTGGCTCTGCTTTCCACAATGGTTTGTGAGCCATTTCCTTCCATCTCACCTACCAAGTGGCAAGAAGAATCTAAGTAAGAGGGGACTTTCAAAGATGCTCCCACCCCTGGCTTGACAGAGCTGCCCAGATGGCAGAGGGGATGGGTGCGTTGAACCTGTCCCTTCATTCTTGTCCCTCTCCAAAGGACCTCGGGCCTTCACATGCGCTCTCTGGATCAAGCTGTGGCTGCTGCCCTCTAAAGTAACACCTGCTAGCTATGTTTTCCTTTTGCCCATCTTGACTTCAGAGGCTCCACTGAGGATCCTGCTTGGATCCATCAAGAACCTGGGCCTCCTACAGATCACACCACTTGCTGGAAAGGTCCCAGGTGTTCCTGGCCTGTCTGCAAAGCCTCCAGCACCTGCTAATCTCATAAAAGGAGGAGGCCGATCAGAACAAACCCTTGGCCTCAAAGTAGAGGCTGGCCTGGGTCTGTTCCAGCATTCATTGTGTTTGACTGTTCCATTTCCTTAGGGCCAGTGGTTCTGGCTCTCCTGTTCTACCATTGTTTTTGTTTATGTTTTCAAAGAGGGAACTGAATTAAGAGAATGTATGAGATAAATAATAGTCCAGGTAGCATAAGCCACTAAGAGACAGACCAGAAACATTCAAGAGCATTGCTTCCAGAAGCTGGATAGCACTGATGTCCGGGCTACTTCCATCCTAGCTGTATTGATGCCATATGCCAAGGTCTCTGTGTGGCCCCCGATTCCTTCCACAACCCTCCACACCCCTATGCTTCTCCACACTCTCACCCTGCCCCCTCAGCAACCTCTCCACACACCTTCCATCCCACTTCTCCCTAAATGCTGAGGCACAGGGAGGTGAAGGACTTGGCATAGGCCACACAGCTCAGTAGCTTGAAACTTGGTGGTCTCCCAGAGCATGGCCTCAGCTCACCCTCCTGCTTGGTCCCTTTGCACACCAGAGGGATGGAGGCAGTGTCTTAAAAGCCCCCAGGCTTCCATCAGGGACATGAGTCCCAGGCAGACAGTAGAGAGTGTGGCCCCTCAGCGTCCTCCCAGACTGTGAGTGTGTGATGCAGGCAGCAGAGGTCAGCTGTACTGCTATAGTAGCCCTGGTGTCCAGCCCCTTTCCAGACACGGGTGTGTTTTATGACTTAATTAAACAGAGAGGAGCGTAATTGACGTGCAGCCCGCTGGGCGCAGCAGCTTCCTGGCTCTTCCCCCGTGACTCAGATGCCGAGTGTGGGCTAATAGATTCGCAACGCTGATCGCTGCTCCAGACCCACTTAGCGAGGCTCTGGGAAGCTCTCACCGCCCTGGGATTGAATTGAATTGCTTTTCATTTCGAACCGCGACCCATAAATCCCTCACACATCAGCCCCCGCAGAGAAGCCTCCAGGCTCTGGTCTCTGCCCGCCCCAGCAGTTAGCGGGCGGCTGCCTCATAGAAGAGCCCCACTCTGGCACAGGGCCAACTGCACGTTCATGGCCGGGACAAGCATCGGCATAAAGCCAGTCAGACCGGAAGCTGAGGGACCAGCCCAGGGTCCTCGTGACAGTCATGACCTTTGCTTCCCGGGGTCACTTTGGATTGAGGTCTCTTTCTCACTGGAAAAGAATTGAGGCAATATCCACTCCACATCAGTGGCAAAGACGCAACTGGAACTAAAGAAAGGCCTCATGGATTCTGGCAGCCATTGGCGAAGTACCTCCAGCATGCCAGATTGTGCCCTAGGGACCAGGACCTTGGTTGAGGGATTGTACCAGGTTCCTGTCCACCTGGAACTGACAAAGCAATGGTGAGAAGCAGACAGGCCAGGATAACAAGACAAAGAGAAGCTGGGGAAGTCCAGGCAGCAGGCCGTTTGATAGGGGAGGAGCTGGAGCCTGAAGGGCCAGTCAGAGACAGAGGCCAGGGTCAAGGTTCAGATCAGTGAGGCTACAAAGAGATCCCAGGAGTCAGCCGAGATCAGAAGCAGGTGGAGATGGGTTATTTGAGGAAGGAACAGGTTTCTTTGTCGCTCCCAAATGCTAACAAGGAGCACGCGGAGTATGGCTTTTGACTGAGTCACCCCTGACCAGACCTCCTGCCTCACCCCGACCAGCCTTTCCCACACCACACACTGTCAACCTCGCCCTCCTTTGTCTGCCCTTTCTCCGAGGACATCCTCCTTTGTACAGCCAGATTACCTACATCCCAGCTCTAAACAAGGTCTCAAGAGAATCCCTTCCGTGGCCTCTCTTTCAAACATCTCAGCAAGTGGGCAACAGACTCCACTCCTGTCATTTCCTACAAGAAAACCAAGAGCGTAGACTTTGCTCTTTGGTTCTCATGCCCTAGCTGCCCGGCTTGGTGCAATGCCAGAACCCTCTGTCCCTGTATCATCCTGGGATGATGTCAGTGTGGCCGGCAGGGTCCACTCTAACAGGATGCGGGCTCCATGCTATGGCATGCAGGGCCCCATGAGAGGTTGATGGCATCTCTGCACCACAGCTACTACTCCCTGGCTTGCATGGCTGGCTCTGAGTCCTCAGTCCTTGTCAGCTAGGACTCCAGAGGACTTTGTGATGAGGGACACTTAGCTCCAAGGTGAGCACCCAACACAGGCAGTGCTGGGTGTGGTCGTTCCTGGCTAATTGGTGTTCCTTCCCAGAGTCTACTGCGTCGGGAACCAGCACCGACATGTCATATGATCCGGGATGGACAGGCAGCCCTGACTTCATGCTTCTTCGGCTCAGCTCTGTGATGGCCACCTACATCCTGTGGCTCCCACCTTTGCTGTCCAAGGGGGGGTGGGGTGAGTGGGTATCAACAGGCTTCACCCTGCCCTGAGGCCACTATGCTGGCCACACATTAGCGAATCTCCTTGGCAGAGTGCCTGGTGTTCCTGCCTGTGTGGAAGGTGATCTCATCCCTAGGCAGTAACCATGGAAACAGGGCTATGAGTAGCTATGGCTTGCGTGAAGATGAGCTGCCTCCATGCCCTTCACCTGAGCTGCTGCTGACCTCCAGTCCTGCAAGTTACCCTTTGTAGGGTCCTTCAAAGAAGGGTAACATCCACTCCCTCCTGGGGAGGTGTCCTGACCCCATCCCCCATACCTACCTATTTGCAGCCTCTGTTACCCCAAGGGGGTATTTTTAAATTCTAAGTTAAACTTCAGTGAGTTTGTACACGGTAGCTCATTGAGAAGGCACACCTTATTTGTTCCTCGGAGAGGGTCAAGGCTTTCTCCAAACACACAGTTCACAGCAAAATTTGAATTCAAGCCCTTGTCTCCCCTCTCTGTCTCTCCAGGTCCAGGGCATTGTGAGGAAGGTGGGAGAGACACTGTTGGCCTCCAAGGCAATAAGAGAGGTAGTATCTTGAGCCAGAACGGTCAGGTATGGGGCACAGGCTGCTGTAGCTGTGACTGAAGCTGTATGTGTTAACACAAGGAGACCGGGCTGGAGGGAAAGACTCGGTCTGCCGGACGTGGGCAATGAATCACTCACAAGCAAGAGTGAAAACCAGAAGGGGCTTGCACGGTGATGCTGAGGTCACTAGAGATCAGCTGGGGGACACACTGGGAATCCAGGCTCGATTACCCGAGATACAGTCAGCGTCCGTGTACCTATTTGGAAGTACGAATGCCCATCTCAAAACAGAAAAGACAGAGATGACGTACAGCTAGAGTGTAAAAATAGAGCTTCCTGCCGGCATGCTATTTTTTATGTGTGTGTGAGTTTGGTGTGGATCCTGGGTGTCTGCCTCTACCCCTCTTCACTTTATTTGCTGAGGCAGAGGCTCTCGCTGACCCCAGAGCTTGCTGATTCAGCTAGTCTAGCTGGCCAGCTTGCCCAGGAGATCTCCTGTCTCTGCATTTGGAGCCTAGGGTTATGGCAGCTGCCGTGGCCACTCAGCATAGATGTGGGTTCATAGATTCCAGCCCTCGCACTTCCAGAACATCACTTTGCCCGCTGCTCCATCTTCCCAGCCCCTACATACCGTTTTTAAAGAATGGAAAAACTGAAAACTGGCAGGACAACACACAGATTTGCATCAGGAGAGACAAGGATCACCAGCAGGTCACAAGCATTTTCCAAATAAAGGATCCCAAAGGTCCTTAGGGTCCACAGGCAGCACAGGCAGCTGCCCAGTGACTGTGCCCTGCCTCACCCTTCATTCAGGAGCTGGAGGGAGGGGAGGATCAAGTGTGGGATGCAATGACACTTTAATAGCAACTGACCTACTGAGAGGTGGGGAATTCAGCGAGTGTCAGCTCTGCCGCCAGGCGGCAGCTCCAGGTGTCCCGTGCCTACCACCATGTGAGTCCTTATTGCCCATGGACTCCTAACAGCACATGTCCAGGAAAAAAAAGTTCACGAAGTTCCCAGATTCAGTAATCCCACCCCTGGGAATTCTCCCTGAGCCAGCAAGGCGAAAAGGACTGGGGAAGAGAAGCCTCAGGCAAGAATATACGGGCGGAAGCCCTTTTTAGCATTGATTACGGAAAATGTCAACTCCACACAAAAGTAGAGAGACAAGAATAATGAGTGTATGCCAGCCCCAGCTTGGCGGCAGCATCCACAGCCGGTGCGCTTCCACCCCCAGCACTCTCGTACACATGATCTGGGTGGCAAGCGAGCCCCGTACGTCATCGTGCCGGTTTATCATAAATATTTCAATTTGTGTCTCTGGCAGATAAGGAGTTTAAGACATCTAATCTCAGTATCATCACACTCAACAAAATTAATAATTCTTTAATATCGTTTAATTCTCAGCCTGTGTGCGAATTCCCAGATGTCTCCTGTGATCTCCTCGGAGCTGGTTCTTCGGCGCTGGAATGCAAACAAGGGTTTGTGGTTGTTGTTGCCGCATTCCTTTTAGGCCTCTCCTTCCAGATCAGCTTTCCCTTCCTCTCTTTTCCTTCATGGAAACATTTTAAAATAATGTCCTCAAAATGGAAAGCAATCTCACATGTCCAATGCCAGGGACCACTTAGGCGGCGTATGGTTCCTTGGCCTGGGGAGCCCCAGCGTCCTGTTGTCCCTGGCAGTAAGGAGCTAAATATAACCATGAGCTGCTGGCCGTGGGCTGCCTGGAACGGTGCTGGCCTGGCCTGGCTGCTCGCCACCCATGGTGCCTGGCCCGCTGACTTGGCTGTGCCCTCAACTGCCCTTCCTGAGCCCTGGCAAGCCACTCATGGTATGTCAGACCTGGCCCTGACTCTTCAGCCAGGCAGCTGTGCACAGCAGCTGGAGCTGAGCCCACCAAGCTCCCCTGGCGACAGCCCTCAAGTGTCAAATCACCGGCCAGGAGACTGTTGAGCCACCCAGCACACAGCTCAATGTGGGGGCAGAGAAAGATCACCCGGGATTGTCCACACTGGCACCTGAGAGCAGGTGTGTGGGAGGGTCATAGGAGAAAGAAATGTCCACCACGCATGCGCTAAATAGGCCCTAGAGAAAACCAGCCCTCACTGTGAGAGCTAGGAGAAAGTGGAGGATCTGTACTTGGGTTTATTTTTTTTTCCTGGATTGCTTTCAAATGTAGCTATGGTTGTAGCAAACCCATTCATCCCTTCTCTAGCCATCCATTCTAGCTGGATCCACCTGTTGGAGAAAGGGACTGGCTACTGTTACTCAGAAGGTTGCTATAGAAACACTCTCTTGCCAGAAAAAAAAATGGAGAGGTACTAGAGGGGAAGGGAGGTGTGGACTCCAGCATGGACTTCCTCTGCCTTTCTTCTAGCCACAGGAGCGGGCTGGCTGGCAAGGAGGGAGGCATTTGAAGATATGCTGTCATTATTGTTGAGGGGTGGGGAGGCCCACAGGTCAGGAGACTGCCACTGGAGGAAAGATGGTCACATCTCACATTTCCCTCAGAGCATCAGGACCACACAGGACTGCACCAGATAGGTCGGGGGGGCGGAGGGCAGGCTGTGGACAGGAGCATCACCGTGACTTCTGTGGAAAGGATGAGGAGGGGATAGACAGGGGTGAGTAAAGGGCTAATAAGACAGGGGCCACCTCTGCTTGATGACGTCTGACACTGGGTGTCAGGTGGCTGGACCCAGGTACCCAGTGAGGAAGAGCTGGGGTGTGGGTGTAGAAGAGGGGGTCTACATAGGGAAGATGTGGCCCTGCCTGCTGTTTTTAAAGCTTATACTGAGGGGGGGGCATTTTTCTCTCTAGAGCTAGCAAAGCCCCTGACATCAGAGAATAAGATGACAAAAGAATGTTTTTCCTCATCCCAGTCCATCTATCGAATCAGCATAGTCTCCACGTGGAGACCTACTCCTCCCTTTCACTGTCTCCAGCCCTCACCCAGCACTTCAGTGCCTGAATGACTCGGCTCTGTGTATTCACACACTGCCGTTCATCCACCCCACCTGACCGCCACCCAGTGAAGACCTCTTTTCCAAAAATAGCTGACACACTGTCACTTGCTCCACGTCTTCTCTGCAGGGTGGCTGGCCCATTCTGGACAGAGCCCTAAACTACTTGGATTGCTTCCTCTGCCTGGTTAAAGTTTATCGAGCAAGAAATGATGGTAAATATCCTTAGGGATGGGAGAGAACCAAGGCATGAGGGAACAGGGTGGTCTGCCTTCCAGGGAGGACAAGTGATGTATGATTAATAAAAACTCAGAGGCAGATATTGGGGTTCAATCTGAAGAACAGAAAAGCAAAGCAGCCAGTCACCGGCTCTTACCTTGACCTCAGTCCAAAAATGGTGACCATACCTCCAGGAAACCTCAGAATGAGACTGAGACTGAGAGCTGTCCCCTCCCATTTTACAATCCTCTCTAGTTCTGGGATTAAAGGCATGGACCACTACAGCCTGGTTTCTATGGCGAGCTAGTGTGGCTACTGGGATTAAAGGTGTGTGCCACCACTGTCTGATCTGTAAGGCTGGGCATTGTGGTTGTTTTACTTTTCTGATATTCAGGCAAGCTTTATTTAATAAAATACAAACAAAATGCCACTACAGACAAGAGTTGAATGAGAACAAAAGAGAGCAGAATCCACTGGCATCAGGTCACCTAGCTTGGGTTATTCCGCAGCAGTAAGAATTAAGGTACTCCTGCGAGAGGTAGGGAAAGTAGGCCAGAATGGTGGGCAGGCAATCACAGGTCCTCCAATATATATGTGGACACAATATAGATTAAGTTTTAGCGAATCATATGGTAAGACACTATGACCCAGGCAACTTATATAAGAACAAGTTTAGCCGGGTGGTGGTAGCCGTACTCCAAAGGCAAAGGCAGGCAGATCTCTGTGAGTTCAAGGCCAGCCTGGTCTACAAGACCTAGTTCCATGACAGGCACCAAAACTACAGAGAAACCCTGTCTTGAAAACAAAACAGAACCTAGTTTTAGAGGTTAGAATTCATGGTGGGGACATAGGAGCAGGCAGGCATGGCACTGGAGTAGCTGAGAGCTCACACCCTGATCCAAAAAAAACGTGAGGCAGAGAGAGAGAGAACATTAGAAATAGTGTGGGATTTTGAAACTTTAAAGCAGAACCCCAGAGACACACCTCCCCCAACAAGGCCACACTTCCTAATCCTTTCCAAGTAGTTCCACCAACTAGGGACAAAGCATTCAAGTATACGAATCTCTAGGAGCCATTCTCATTCAAACCACCACATAGGAGTGAGGGCTGCAGAGATGTAAGCTTTCTATCTGTGGTGCTCTGGACCTGGTTCCTCACTCAGCCCTGAGAAACCCCAGGGTATAAAGCAGATAGAGATTCAGGACCTGAGTGTTACGCCTACATAGACCTGGGAAGGGAGGGGCTGAGATTTGGACTGAGATCCTGTATGACCCAGAATTTCCAGGCAATAAGAGGGTGTGTTAACCAACAAATGGGCCAGCAGCCCTCACCCAGGAGCCAGGCCCCCTCTGTCTGATCCCTGCTACTCTTTGGGCCTTGAGCAGTGTGTGATGTGTAAGAGCCGGTCATTCACCTGAACCTTGCTATGTGTATAACCAGCCTGGCCCTGATGACCTGTGTGTTGACCTCACAAGCCTGCAGCTAGCTTTCCACTCCCACCTCTTCCCACACCTGCCATCCAGCCTGGAAACTACTGCTGTAATTACAGGCTGTCTTCGCAAGGTCTCATTTGCAGAAGACCACTCTCTCCAGGGAACAGGAAATGGCTACAGTCCCCTCCCTTCTCTTTCAAGTCAACACAAGGCACACTGCCAGGGCTTGGGACAAGGCTCTCCGGTAATAAAGACCACCTTTGACAGTCCAGGACATGCAGAGGGTCAGAGATTGCAGGGTTAGCTGGTGATTGATGCCCCAGAAGGCTGCAATATCAGCATTTTCAGCACGGCTAGGTGGACAGCTCCACAGCCCTGCCCACCTCCGGCCCCCAGACCCCATCCTGCTCCCAGCCAGGGCTGAGACTGCTTCAAGAGAAGAAGCCAACCATTCTAATAAGGCCAAACCAAATTAGAGAATACTTCAGCCAGGGCACCGTCCTTCCCCTGCTGTCCCCACCGGTCACAAAGCAGAGTTTCTCTCATGCTCGAGAGACAGAGAGACCTGCGCTCACACTACCAGCTGGTACAGCTTCCCTGCCTCACACCCAGCCCCTCCCCCTCCCTCCAGTTCAGTCTTCCCTTTTAAGGCATTAAGTACAGAGATATTAAAAGGGATTGTACAGGCCGGTTAATTAGCTTGGAAGAGGCCTCTGCAGTGGCCTGGGTCACAGCCGTCCACCTCTCTTTATTAGCTGAATTGATGGAGACAGCAGAGCCCAGATGGGAATAAATTGAATCCGATGGAGAAGAGGCTCTTGCACAAGCTATTAACAGGGAAGAGTGGGTCTCACACCTCACTCACGTCTTCTCTCTCCTACCACCATGTGCTTCCAGATGTCCACTGAGAAAGCAGGTCCTAGGAGACTCGCAGGAGCCTGCACCACAGGGCAGCAAGGAAAACATCAGCCAGCCCAAGGAATGAGGAGTGTCTCCATCAGCCAGGGCTCTGGGCCCCACTCCAGCTAAGGTACCAAAAGCTCCGAAGTCCAGGGACTCAACATCCCTGCCCTAAGCACACCATCATCTCCTTTGTCCTGTCAGCATCATGCCCTGGAGGAATCTCTGTCCCCACAGCTGGGGATTATAGGTGGCAGGAGACTTGTCCGTGTCACACAGACAGGAAGGGCCAAGTGAGACCCTTACCAACAGCTACGCAATAGATTTCTCCTTACCAACAGCCACCGGCACAGTGGGCTATGCGATGGATTTCTCCTTGTGTAGCAGCTCATTAAGGGACCGCTGATGCCACCCAACTTGCAGGAAGAAAGCTACTCACAATGACTCTGAAGCTTGACCAGGACCCTCAGGAGGTGGGGCAGCTAGTGGGTCACAGTGTCCAGTCCATCAGTTCAGCTCTGGACAAGGCTATGCAGGCCTCTGAGCACCCTGGACTGACCAGGCTGAATGAGTGAGATGTCTCAGTCCAGGACAGGGCTTAGCATAATAGTCACAACCACACAGACAGTGGGCAACTGGTCTCATAGTCACAACAACACAGACAGTGGGCAACTGGTCTCATAGTCACAACAACACAGACAGTGGGCAACTGGTCTCATAGTCACAACCACACAGACAGTGAGCAACTGGCCCATAGTCACAACCACACAGACAGTGGGCATCTGGTCTCATAGTCACAACCACACAGACAGTGGGCAACTGGCCCATAGTCACAACCACATAGGAGACCCTGATTGGCCGCCAACCAGCCTGTGGCAGAGACTGATTTCATAACCTAAATATTGAACACATGGTTAGACCTAGGTGCTCCTTTCACAAGGAGAACCTGCTTGTCACTATCCACTGAGGAGCAGAGATGTGCCTAAGAAAGTGGGTCCCCAAGGCCACAACTCCCAGCGGCCACCTAGACTCTGCCCTCCTCCTCCTCAGCCCTGGGGACAGAATGCAGGAACCATCAGTCTAGAGAGTGGGAGATAGCCAGCCTAACTTCCCACAGCCCTGGAAAGATCCAAGCATTTTGGAATCTCTGTGACTCACAGCAGAGGACCCAAGAGTGCCCAGGGCTCCAACCTGGCCTAGCATTGCCTTGTACCTCTGTTCTGGTCAACATACCCTAAGACTCCAGTCCTGTGTTGCCTCACACACTGTCCCCTCAGCCTACTCTTCTTCCTCCCGGTTTATCCTGATGAACTTCTCCTCAACTTACAAGGCCCAGTTCCGCCTGCCCCCAGACAATCTACCGCTTCTTCCCGAGAGTGAGCTCTGCCTTCCAGGATTGGGACTTTAAATGCTGGATTCACAGTTGACTGATTCACCTGGTAGCGGATGGGACACAGCAGATTCTCGGGATGGAGCAGAGGTCTTGGTGAGGAGTCTTCCACTCATGAACCTCACGAGAGCCAACAGCTCTCCATGATTCTTTGCCAGGTTCAGGCATGTACGAATAGTGGGCTAATAATGTCCATCTCTGTGACCCCCAAGCATGACTTGGGTGAATATCAACTTGAGTTCTTGCTTTCCTCCATTCGTGACCTCCCCAGAGACCTCAAAGAACAACCTTTCCTGGGTCCCCACCTCCTCAGTCACAGATATGCAACAATCAAGGAGATTCTGGGGGAGTCAATGCAGTGGGGGGCACCCCTGTGGCTGCTGGGATGTTCCAGCTCCAGCTGTTACCCCTGCGGATGAGAGAGAGAGAGCCAGCATGTTATAAGGCAGCCTGAGCTCTCTTCAGGATGGCATCTGCGCCGGAAGCTACAGGGGAGCCTGGTGGGTATCAGCCAGTGGGGTTCCTCTCCCACATAACTCTAGCTCGGAGCTCACACAGGGCCTGGCTCTTAGGAGAAGCATTTCTTTGGAGTGTTTATTGTCCACATGCAAAACCAGCGCAGAGCCTGCCCACCATCCATCTTCTGCCCGTCTTCCACCGACTCAGCCACATGCCTTTCGCTGATAAACTAGCTTCCTCTGACAGATACAGCTGAGCAGCTAGGACAGATGAGACCCAGAATGGGCTAGATGGACAGCCCTGCCCTCGGACAGCCGCCTACCCCACCCAGGTCCTGATTTCCTCAGCCTAAGGTGAATTTTGCACAGCTTGGTTAAGCCAAAGAACTGGCATTTGCACATCTGTGCTATAAACCAGGCACATAGGCACACAGGGCCCAAGAGTGGCTCTGCCTTGGTTGTAGGGGCCGCTGAGCTGGAAGATGCCCTTTCTCACCCTGCTCCAGAATGTCACTCTTCCTGGGTTACAGCCTGCTTTGATCAAGCCAGCAAGGACCTCAGCTCATCTAAATAGCCTCCTTATCAAAATACGGAGATAAAATGGGGAGTTGGAGGGTCTCTGCCTTCTGGGGGCTGTGCCTGAGCCATGGCTGACCATTCTCCTATCCAAAACCCGGCGGATCACCCCGACCCTGACTGTGTAGCCGTCTAAGACCCTCATGGTGGCACTGTGCTTCCCTGGGACAAAAGAAACCCTGGAGGCGACCCGAGTGCCCACCCCAGGAGAATGCAGATATGCTGGGCCTTCAGACAAAGGGACCCGCTCGTCCCGGCAGTGATTAATGTGTAGGTACGCACGGCAGCAGGAACGTGTGGCAGAGACAATGCCCCTGACAGAATCAAGTCACACAAGAATACACAGGTCCGATTCCATTTGCATGATGCTTTTAAGAAAAGCAGCAAGCCCAAACAGTTCGTGGGGGGAGGTGTTTGGGGAGGCAGCTGCACGCTGCCAGGACTGGCCAGCAAAACGGCACAGCAGTGTAAGAGATGGAACATGGGGTTGGGGGAGCTGTGGGAGTTGGGCACGGCCTCTCGTTTCTGGTTCTCTTAAATTCTTTCTTTGCCCAAACACACATGGCACAAGCTTTTGAGTGGGTCACATATTTGACGACAAAGCTTTTTAAATGGGGGCAGGGGTGAATGCTGTGGGCAGTTTGAAGAGAATAGGATGGAGAGAGTTGGGGAAAGACAGAGCCTCCAACCTGGGGAGGCACACATACTCCCATGCTCCTACACTCATCTCCTCAAATGTGCTTGCACACTCTCAGTGTTATCACTTGCACACCCAAACACTATGCTCACACACAAAGGCCCCAGCATCCCGAGCAGGTCTGTCTGACGGCTTCCTCTCCCCAGCCTGCCTCTGCCATGCATCACTATTGCAAGCTGTTGTCCCTGCTTGCTCCTAACCAGTCTTAACCCAGCAAAGTCACTAGTAGTACACCTAGCCCTTGTGCAGGGTGTCCCCGGGACCCCCCACCTGCCCCAGCTGCATTGTATGTCTTCTCCCCGATGCCCCTGTCCTTTTAACTGCCCCAGATGCCCCCATGGGAAGCCTCTGTGCCATCTTCTTCTTTCTGTGTGAAACCTTACCACGGACACCGGACAGCATCCCACACAGGGGCCCCATCCAGCTTTCCTAGGCATACTTAAGATGTAAGGAATGTCTTCCATGCTGCCAATGACAGACTGGAGGAAAAGCTTCCATATTGTTCTAGTTCCCTTTCTGTTGGTGTGATAAAATATGAGTCAAAGCAGCATGGGGGGGGGAAAGCGTTTATTTCAGCTCTCAACTCCCTTGGCACAATTTACATTGAGGGAAGTCAGGGAAGGCATGAAAGCAGAAACCATAAAAGAACTCGGCTTGCTGGCTCATATATCAGCTCATATTCAGTTAGCTTTCTTAGGCAGCCAGGACCTACCTACCTAGGGATAGAGCTGCCCACAGTGGGCTGGGACCTCGCACATCAACTGCCAATAAAGACAATTCCTCACAGACATGGCCACAGGCCAAACTGATCTGGACAATTTTTCAAGTGAGGTTTCCCCTTCCCAGGTGACTCAAGGTTGTGTGAATTTGAAAATAAAAACCAACCAGCACTCCTTCCTGAGCCACGTGGTCCATAGGCCGTGTGCCTGTGTGAGGGGGCTGGAACCTTCCATACTGTTCAATGTTATAAGTCACACAGAGAAGGAAAACCCTCAGAATTTTAGGTGAGGGCCAACAGAGTCTGGGCAGAGATACAGCATGAGAGAGGGCAATATAGTCTGACCCAGGCAGCCTGGCCTGCCTTCTGCTCTAGACAAACACCCAGGCTGGCCAGCATAGCCCCTGTCCCGCAGAAGTCATCGGTCACCCATCTTAGTGTCTTACCTGTGGGAAGCAAGGAAGCCCTGAGAGAATGCGTAAAGAGTGGGTGAAGTCCTGAGTGAATGTGTATTGTTGACGCAGGCAGAGCCATGCTAAAGAACAATGCCTCACACCCACCCACGGAGTGGCAAAGCCTTCCTCAGGTCAGGCTCCAAAGGGCAAAGCACAAGTGTTTGTGGATGAGTGATCAGTGTGTACACAAACAACCAGCTGCAGCTTCCTCCTCCCAGGTGCTTGCAACCTGACAATGCTCACCTGTAGATGCCCTACCAAGACGAGCTTAGCTTGCGGTAGTTGCAGTCATTGGTGCAGCTCCGTCAGAATACACACAGTCCACCTGACCCCAGCTCTTCTGCGGCTGTGTCTGTTGTTTCTTTAGTATCTGTCCTTTCTTCGTTCCCTCACAGCCACGGTCAACTTTCTAGATGCAAGATGTGTGGGATGCGGTACCCACCCCTTGTCTCTGGCAGTGTCCAGTCTCAGAGCCCTGATCAGGGATGACCGCTGGATTAATCAGGGAGCACCCTCCAAGGGACTCCGGTTCCGTGGCCATGGGAGAGGCGGCTATGAGAAGCCCACCTGGCTGTGCCCAACTGTACACTCCATGGACCAGGGGAACATGAGAGGTGATCTCAAGGGTTTCAGGATTCTTTGGTCAGAGCTCTTTGCCCCCACCCCAAGTTCATGTGTTGACCCTCTACCCATAATGCATTTGGGGGAGGGGTCCTCAGGAAAGGCAGATAGAGTCTGCTATGGAAGGTAAGCTAGACACTGGAAATAGCAAATACACAGCAAGATGTGGGTCTAAAGCCAGGACACAAGTCCTTACCTGGACCAGAACCTACTGGCTCCTTGACCTTGGGTTTTTAGCCACCCAGTGTGGTATGCTTGTTACACAGACCAAGCTGACTGTCTTTGCATTGGGCAGCTCACAACCTTTGGATAACATTATGGGAAGCATACTTTATGTAGGAGAGAAGACAGTTAATGATCTGGGCATGTAATAATCCCTGATGCAAGTCTTTCAAATGTCACTGAGACAAGCGCCCAAGCCTTAGCCTCCCCAATCTGTTAGAAGAGATACCAACAGTTTCTGCCCCACAGCTTGGAAGGGAGGGGACAGTGAGCAGGTCTTATGAGGTTTCTGAAGGGCACCGGGCACTAAGCAATGTCCAGCCATGAGGGTTGTTAATAGGGAAGGCAGGTGCCTCATAGGCATGACAGACTGATCTCCAGTAGTGACTAAATCTCACACCAACAGGCGTTTGATGCTTGCTGTATTATTGGAAACCATGAATGCTGGGGTGAGTGCTGTGTTTGGGCCAAGAAGGGACATCCAAGGTGGAGGGTTCATGCGTGGGAACCTCAGCTCTGACAGAGGGCTGAATGTTTTGGCCCAACTCAGAAAAATGGGAAGAGCCTGGTGGGCTAGCCTAGCACCAGAGGGTCTGGCCTGGGCTCCTGCTGAAATCAGGCAGACGTGCACCTGACCAACTGTACACAGAGGTAGAGGGAAGGCCTCTTGCTGGGCCCTGCTGTTCTCAGACCCTGGAGCAGCTATCAGCCTGGGGACTGCTGCAGCTCAAGCCGGAAGGGCAAGCTGCGTGCCAGGGTTTCCTGAGAGAAACTCCAGGACACAGGTGGTCTTGGGAGGAGCTGGGGAGGAGCAGAGACTTCGAAACCTGCGAGTAATTTACTATGTTTATTAAGTGGTTATTGTAGGTTAAATAACCAACCCCGGCTTATTAAAAATCCTCCGGGATGATAATCGTTTGCACGTTTGTTGGCACTGGCAGCGGCACTCGCCGTCCTGCTGGGAGCAGGTTTCCTTAATGACTCGGCAAGGGCCCTGTGCGGCAAGCGACTTCAGAAATCCTCATCTCCGTCGCTTCTGACAGCTTTATGCTCCATAAATACTCAGAGATTATTAAAAACATATTTATTTAAGATGAACGGCTCTCCGGCAGATACAAATCTAAGCCGATAAGGCTCATAAGCCCACTTACAGTCATCAATGACAGTATTTAAACACACCAGCAGCTTTGCTTAAATTCCAGGTGCCCACCTCTGAGAGGAAACATTGGCGGGGCTCCCATCCATGGGAACGCTAGGGCACATAGGTCGGGTCAGGCCTTGGCAGGTCAAACCTGCCTCCTTCGTGGCGGCTTCGTCTTTCCAGGCTTCCGTTTCCTTATTTATACTACCAGCTGTAAGGACTGATGTAATCAATCTGACAAAAACTGGAGAACAAACCTCTTGGCCTGTATGTGGGGACATACCACGAGAGTCCCCCACCCCTAGCCGACACTCCTGTAAATGCCACCTCTCCCCAGCCTGCCTGCCTTGACTGTCTCCATTTCTCTGGGTCAAGTGCTAACTAGGCTCGGTTCTGCTTAGCGTCAGAGATCAGATGAGATCTGGTGTGTCTCCAGGGTGATGTGGCCGCAGACAGCTGCCCCCTTACTCATTACAGATCATTACCAGTCTTGAAGGGTGACTTCCTGCCTCCTCTCCTTGGACCAAGAACAGCAACCCCGCCCCAAACCTGGTGTCTACCAGGTTGGTCCTTGTGCCCCAAGCACTGAGCTGGGATGGGAGTTCAAGTTTAACTCTGACGTGTGAGCAGAAAGCAGAGGTGGCCGAGTCTGTGAAGATGCAGCTTGTGTCCTGCGTCCCACCATGTACCAGGTCCAGGAGCCTCTTAGACTTTAGCTCTGTTCCTATGCAAGTCTCCTCAGTGACTACGGCTTTCCAAAATGTGTTCAAAGCCGTTAAGTGCACCTTGGACATCTTTGCTGGTTTTTAAAAATGACCTTTGCTATTTTAACCATTTCATCCTTTTAAGACATTTTAGGGTAACTCTGCTCAGTTCCTTTAAATCCTGTGCTTTGATTACTGGGAGGGAGGGGTGAGAAGAGGCTCCGGTATGTGGGCTGCAGTGGCCACTCTAGCTCTCAGCATCTTCAGAGGACAGAGTAGGTGGGAGGAAGGAATAAGAACTTGCTCCTTGTCAACCTCTATGGGGCGGTCTTCATCCCCAGACTCCACCACTGTGAGGATACTCAGTTACCAGAAGAGTCTGTGGCGACTGTGAAATAGATGGCCACAAACCCCAGCAGCAGTCTTCCATCACATCAGCATGAAAGCAGCAAGTTCTTCCTCCTTCCTCCCACCCACTCCCACCCACATCACACAGAGACTGACCACTTGGCTGCAGTTGTAATGGGATCAAGATGAGCAGTCAGGCCCTGAGACCTGGAAGCCACCCACTTACCTACCCACACATCCATCCTTCCTTTATATCCATTTATTCATTTATGTATCCACCTATCTTCCCAACTACCCACCCATCCATCCATCCATGTATCCGGCCATCTCTTAACCCATTCTTCTCCCTATCTGCCTGTTCATCCATCCACCTGGCCACAATTCATTCATCTGCCTGTCCACCCACGCATCCAGCTGTTCGCCTACCTGTCATTCTTCCGTTCGCTAATCTGCTCACCCATCCATCACCTCTCTACCCACCCATCTCCCTGACCCTTATTTACTGATCCACTCACCTGTCCTTCCCCTACACTGTCCATTCACTCATAGCATCGGTAGCTGCTTGTCAGGTACCTGTTGCAAGATATAAAGGCAATAATATGTAAGCACTTGTATCCACGGCACCCAGTCCTGAAGGAGCCAACAGACAGTCCCCAAGAGGTAGCATATGACAAAAACTAACAGCATTGTGGGGGAAATCAAAGCAGAGACAGGGGTCAGGATGGGGGAAGGATTGAAACTTTAAATGAGTTGCCAAAAGAAGCTTCCTTGGTGCAGCACTATAGAGTACAGGATGCCGAAGAGCTGGGGAACAGGTGAAAGATACAAAGGTGGGGCCATGGGCATCCAGAGAACACACAGACCATGGCGAGGCCTTGACCATGCATAGCAGCAGACTGTGCTCTGACTTCAGTGTGTCTGGAGATGGCAAGGCAGGGCAGGCGTGATATGGGAAATCCTTCTGTCTTTGTTTTGCTTTTATTGCTGAATGAATAAATCTGTTTCAGCCAGTGGCTTAGGAGAATAGGACAAGGCAGAAGTTCCAAGCAGATAGAGGAGGAGAGAGTAGGGAGAGTCAGGAAGAAGCCATGGAACTGCCAGAGGAGAAAGACACAAGCTGCCAGCCGGAACCTTGCCAGCAGGCTGTGAGCCTCAGGGTAAAATATAAAATAATAGAAATGGGTTAATTTAAGATATAAGAGTGAGCTAGAAATATGCTTAAGCTATTGGCCAAACAGTATTGCAAATAATATTGTTTCTGGGTGATTGTTTCAGGTCTGGGCAGCTGGGAATGAACAAGCGACTCTCCCAACCACAAATTGTTGTGCCAAAAAGAAAAGGAATTCTAGACACAAAAGAAGCAGAGTTAAGCATGGCTTTTTGGTAGCAGCATTGTCTCAGGTGGGCTCCATTTGCTAGAAGTAAGCAGAGGCATGATTCTTTTAAGAAAAGGCTTCCTGACTCAGCGGTAGCAGTAAAAACTGCACGGCTTCTTTAAGAAGGCTTCCTGGTTCACCAGCAGACCAGCTCTGACTCTGGGGTCTTGAGCAGAGTGGTACAACTTGCTTAATGGTACCATAGACCCACTGTGTGCCTAAAAATGGGCAATGGACATGGCTCTCAGAGGCAGTGAACATGCCTCTGCTACGTTTGACTGGGCGGGGCAAGCAGGCAGGGACATTTGGGCTCTAGCCACGCCCACTTTGCATTTTTAAAAAAGGCACTTCTGGTCAGAAAATAATTACAGATACACAATAAAGACAGATTCAGACAGATATAGACCTCTAA
>NW_026068247.1:46356-64611 GCF_014885135.2 Alexandromys fortis
TGTTTTGCTTTTATTGCTGAATGAATAAATCTGTTTCAGCCAGTGGCTTAGGAGAATAGGACAAGGCAGAAGTTCCAAGCAGATAGAGGAGGAGAGAGTAGGGAGAGTCAGGAAGAAGCCATGGAACTGCCAGAGGAGAAAGACACAAGCTGCCAGCCGGAACCTTGCCAGCAGGCTACGAACCTCATGGTAAAATATAAAATAATAGAAATGGGTTAATTTAAGATATAAGAGTGAGCTAGAAATATGCTTAAGCTATTGGCCAAACAGTATTGCAAATAATGTGGTTTCTGAGTGACTGTTTCAGGTCTGGGCAGCTGGGAACGAACAAGCGGCTCTCTCAACAACACAGGTGGGTTGGGCAGTCAAGGTGTGGGATGGCTGCGGATGGAAGTAGAGGTGAGGAAGTGGACAGGGTTTAGGTGTCCCATGAAGGTGATGTTTACCAAGGTGGGACAAGAGAGGCAGCCATCATCAATACTGAACGCCTTGCTGAGGCGAGCTTTAACTTAGGGGTGAGGGTAGAGATGCCGTGCTAATTCCTAAAAGGAGCTGCACTAGCAGCAATGGGAGTCAGGAATCCAGAATAATAGACTGTACTGGAAAGAACATTACACTGCTTCCAAGCCCTCGAAAGGCATGCTTGCATCCTCACCTTAGGAACTCTGGGGTCAGAATGTGAAGACACCCAGGATAGCTGCAGGAGCATAAGACCTTTGAGGAAGACTCTACTGTCTCAGCTGAGACCCACATGGGAGTCAGACTCAAATAATAGCTGAATTCATCAGCACAAATGGCCAGCAAGAGAGTGGAAAGCCCAGTGAACGACGGGCGTCCTGGTTGGTTTGGGTTTTTGGTTTTCTCACTTTTACACAGGCTGAAGTCTCTGGAAAGAAGAATCTCAATTGAGAAAATGCCTCCCTCAGATTCTCTGTAAGGATGTTTATAGGACATGTTTATGTTTCTTGATTGATGAGGGAGGGTCTAGTCTACTGGAGTGGTACCACCACTGGGCTGGGAGTCCTAAGGGCTATAAGAAAGCAGGCTGAACAAGCCGCAGGAGAAAATCAGCAAGCAGTGCTCCTCTGTAGCTTCTGCATCAGCTCCTGCCTCCAGGTTCCTGCCGTGAGTTCCTGCTCTGACTTCTCTCAGTAATGGAGTGTGACCCGAGAGTTATAAGATGAAATCAACCTTTTCTCCACAACTTGTTTTTGGTCACGGTGTTTTATCACAAGAATAAAAACCTACCTAAAACAGTGGGCGGGAAGCCCTGGAGCTTTAAAGGATCTGTTAATGCAGATGCCTGATCCAGCCACCAACTCCACTGTTCCCTTAGCTTCAGACTGTCAAATCCCCGCTGTCTTCTGTCACCTGGACTCCCTGTTACACTACAGCTGTGTCTTTTCTTGGGACTACTGCAGTCCTGAGTTCTTTTGCATCAGCTCCCAGCACATGCAGTGGACACATGCAGCCCTCTCACACACAGAGACATGTTCACATTCAGAGATTCACACATAAACCTGGCCAAAACACTCAAATATGTATTCATAGGCACACATGCAAGCATACACCAAATCCTTACATACATGACCATATACACAGTGACAGGCAAACGCATGTGCAGCAGTCTCATGAACATAACCTCATGCAACTGCCATGCACACAGACCTGCATACACTCATGGGCCCACACAGCACACATTGGCATGCCATCTCTAAGGCTTTTAGAGTGATCTCATGGGAACGCTTGTCATCTGCTAAGTTAGCAGGCATCCCCGGAGAGCAGGGCTGGCTGTGTGCGCTCAGCATGGATCTCCAGGGCCTGAGGGGCCCGTCATGCAGAGGGTATGAGAAGCCTGGAGACCCTTTGTTACAGAATTTTTAAGTTGTTGTTAGGCATTAAATACTGAACCCTTACTACAGCAAGTCAGTATTAACCACTGACTTAATAAGTCACTGTGGAGTCAGCTCACGATGGGAGATTCTGATTCATCTTCACCTGAGAGCTTCACTTGAGCTCTGGATCCTGTTTTAGAACCCCAGCTGGCTGAGAATGGGTCAAGTGTCCAGGAGAGTAACCTCCATCCCTTAGCGCAGCCCCCAGATTCTTCCCATCAAGGCTGGTCCAGGGCCCTAGAGCCTGCCTCCTACCTGTCAGCTCTCTCTGACATGCTCCTCTCTCCTCCCCTCCCCTCCTCACCTCCTCCCAGGAAATGTCACTGTGACAACATTGATAAATATTTATAAAGGCAGCCGAGGAGATAGCGCACCAACAAACCAAATAAATAAGCACATTTTAAACTGCAGTGCTTGACAGTTGACTCCCAAGTGTGGGTACGTGTGTGTGTGTGTGTGTGTGTGTGTGTGTGTGTGTGTGTGCTGGCCGTTGGGCATATTCACATACATACTACCTGCCCCACATAGACTCAAATAATGCCAGAGCCTTCTAGGTCATCTCTGGGCAGATTCTTTCTACCTGTGGAGATAGCAGGCCCAGAACTGCCCAGCTAGATGAAGCTGGTAAGGATGCAAGACTGGCACCTGCTTCATGCTAACTCACACCCATCCACCCAGATCCTGCCATCTAGGAGAGATCCACTGTGACTTCAGCCTCCTAGGCTCCCACAGTGCCCACCTACCTGCTGCTCCTGCTTCTGACCACCACACCCCATGTTCCTCGATGGTCCTTGCTGTCCACCTGTGATGGCCTTTCCTGGACTCCCAGCATCCAGCGTATGCCAGCTGTGACTCTGAACCTCAGCATCCACAGGGAGCTCTAAAATCTGGAGATCTAGAACACTGTGCCTCTAGCTCATGGAGACAACCCGTTCATCTGAGCTCTGCTCCTAAAGAGAGGCAACCCAAAAGAACCTGGGAGCCTGGAGAAGTGAGTTTCACCACCCAGTCTGAGTCTACCAAGGCTGCACATGTGCCCAAAATGTGGTCCAGACTCGGCTGACAGCTGAGTATCCCAGGGCCAGGACCAGGGCACAGCAGAAGACAGAAAGTAGGAAGGAGCAGGACCTATGACCAACAGGGCTAGAATATATCCGAGGGTACCTGATAGCCACATGCTGATGGACATGAGAGGACTCAAGGCGTTCCTGCCATGGGTGGTGTCTCTACATCTTTGTTCCCCTCCCATCTCTCTGTCCCTCTCTATCTCTCTGTCCCTCTCTATCTCTCTGTCCCTCTCTCTGTCTCTTGTCTCTCTGTATTTTGCTCTTTCCTACTCCTATTACCCTCTTCTTCCGCTTTGCTGTCTCTCCCAGCCTGTCTATGATCTCTCTTTCTCTATGTAATCTGCAGCATCTGTCTCCCTTTGTCTCCTCTCTCGTCCTCTCTCTCTCTCTCTCTCTCTCTCTCTCTCTCTCTCTCTCTCTCTCTCTCTCTCTCTCTCACACACACACACACACACACACACACACACACACACACACACGCTCCCCCTCCCCCCCACACACACTCCCAGATCATCATTCTCATGAGCAGCTTTGTTGCCTTTAGCCTGAGCCCAGAGCTCAGCATCTTCCCCTCTGGCCCCTTCTTTTCCTTTTCCTTCTCCTTCCCCAATTAGCCCAGGAAACAGGGCCTGCAACAGCCAATTCAGCCTCAGCCTGGGGCACGCCCGGAGCCAAGAAGCACCTGTCACTTCCAGGCTCTGTTTCAGCTCACTGACATCTGGCAGAGCACACCGCATACCCAGCAGAGAATGGGGAGGTTTTCAGGGCCAGAGGGGTGAGCAGAGAGTACATGGGGATGGAGCCTCACCCCTGTTTAACCAGCTGCCCCTCCCCCTCTGTAACCAGCCGCTAGAAACTTCTCATGCCCTCTGTATGATAGGGACTTGCCAGGCCCAGGGGTATTATACTGACCCCAAATGAAGAGCCTTGCTCCCAAGAGGAATGCCTGGCATCTAGAAAAAAATGAGTGGTCACACAGAATGTGTGTGTTCATGTGTGCCATGTGAACCCATGAGTGTGAGCAGGTATGCCCCGTTGTGTATGGCCATGCATGTGCTGTGAGCTGGGGTGAAGGAGCTCAGGACTGCTGCAGGCCAGCCCCTGTCACTCACAGTGTTTATTCTACTTGGTCATCCCACAGTTTCAACTGCTGGAAAAGCTAAAAGTGACCCGATCGTGCATGAGACAGTGAAAGCCAGGCAGTGGCCTTGATAAGGTTCTGAAGAGACTGTGTGTGTCCAGGGCATCTGAAAGTCAGAGGTGCTGCCCAGGGCAGCAGCTGAGCACCAGGTATATGAGCTGGGTGTGGGCTGCTATAGTTAAGGCCAACGGGAAACAGGCACATCCAGCAGGAGTGAAGGCCAGCTTCCAGAAGTCTTCCCGGGGGTCTGGTGCTGGTGAGCAGACCCCATCATACAGAACCAGAGGGGCCCTGAGATCTTCTAGTAGTAGTTTGTCACTGAGACAGGTCAGAGTGGAAAGGAGTGGTGACGTCCTTTCCCCAGGGCCCTCTAGCAGAATCAGATGACTTGTTGATAAACATAATATATCAACTAATTCCCACCGTGTAACACACTATCCCGGAGCTGAAGGCTCCACACAACCAAAACTTATCAACACCCTGCTCTCTGGGCAGATGGGTACAGGCCTAGCCCAGATCTGCCAAGCTCTCTCAGACCTTGATTAACAGTTAGAGCCATTGCTCACTCCCAGTTTCCCCGCCCGTAGCCTCAGCTTCTCATCCTTCTGCTATGGGTTGGCTGGCTCACCCCATGGCAGCCTCTGCAGGCAATGAGTTCCCATCCACACTCTCCAGTGCCCCTTGGCTAAATCAAGTCAAGGGGCTGGGCCCATTCCAAAAGTGAGTAGGTAGACAGGCCCCTTCTGGAAAGCTGGAAAGCCCTATGGTAGGGATATGCACAGAGAGGGAGGGAGGGAATGTGTGGATGGGCAGTTTGGCAGGGATCAGGTCAGTCCCCTGGAGGCAAATGATGTATGGAAATCCCCAATGACTGCAGCACAAGGCCAGTAGGACCACACCGTCATGGGGTACATGCAACCTGAGTGCAGCCCACGGCAGGAAGTCAGGAAACTGGCTCACGTGAGGGCATCCTGACTGAGCACTAGTTCCGCCCAGCACAGTTATGCCACCCAGGTGGCTCAAGCTCCCAATGGTTCCAGAGACGCCACATGAAGTCTCTGGAGTATTGAATGTTATCCACTAATTAAAAACCTGCCAGGGCTCCAGACAGCACGTACACTTTGAAATACTGTATAGTGATGACATAGCATGCCACAGGGATGTGCCAACCCTGAAGGGACGTGTGGCTTCCATGAAGCCCCTGTGTGGGTACAGAACCTTTGGGTGGGGTCTTAGCCAGGCCCTGAGCTCCCTGGGGGCTAACTCTGGAACAGGATATGGGGAGCAGCAACAGCAGAATGGCCACACACTGGAGTCAGAGGTTTAGCAGCCCTGGAGGATGCCACAGGCAGACTGCTGCCCTGAAATGGCTCCTCTCTCATCTGGCTGCTGCTCACCTAGGTGGACTCCTGTACTCAAGAAATCTGAGTCCAGTTGGGATGGATAGGCTTCTGGGTCAGCCCTGGCTGACCAATGTTGTGGAGTCCTCTCAATACCAGGACAATGATGACAAGTCTGGTGTGGTGGCTAGCAGGGCAGGGCAGTGGCAAGGAAGGCCTGGTGACCTGGCTTCTTGTCAGCTTGACACAAGCTAGAGTTACCTGGAAAGAGGAATGCTTCTTTAAGAGTGGCCTATAAGCAAGTCTCTGGGCATTTTCACTAAGAATGGTGCCACCCCCGTATAAGAAATGTCGCTGTATGTCAGCCTGAGGAATAAACCGGAAAGCAGTGTTCCTCCATGGTCACTGCTTCAGCTCCTGCCCCTGGGTCCCTGCCTTGTATGCTGGTCCTGATTTCCATTCATGACAGACTGTTAATTATAAGTCGAAATTAAAGAAAAATTTGCTTTCTATTGCTCTTATAAAACACCATGACCAAAGGTAACTTGGGAAATGCATCCTCCGCCTCAGGGTTGGGTTGGAGTTAGAGATCAGGGAGACTGAGTTAAACACCAGGAAATTCCACATGGTAATAGCAACCTGCACCCTGGGGCTCTGTCTACCAGGGGCTCCAAGGATAAGGCTTAACCTACAGCTTGGCTGTTCCCAGCTAGTGTGGTCGGAAGATCTCCTGGGCTCTCCGTTCATGAGGCTGTGCATACTGAGGCTCCAGCCTGGGTTCCACGTCCAGGACTTTGAGAGGGGCTCTGCTCCTCTCCTGAGTGAGCACATCACTCATGGACTCCCCAGAGCTTGACCTCATTCGGACACCGAGTGGAATCCATCTGTCTGTCTGGAGTGCTGCACTGGTATCATGGCAATGGGAACCTGGAGGAGAGGCCTCAGGAGGTATAAGAGGTTCAGAGAAAGCAGGGATGCAGCATTCTGGGAGTCAACCTGCCCACCCCAGGCCTCAGCGTGGGGCAGCATCTGCAGACGCAGCTGTCGGATGTCCAGATCCGGTACTACGGCCAATACCTTGTTCTTACCTTATATGAACCATCCTGCCTGGGCAGGTCCCTGAGTTCAGACGCCTTACAATCTGCCTTCTGTCAGGGTTAGTACGTGGCAGGGCCGCTCCTGCCTCCCCCAGGTACAGCTATACGATCCCAGTATCCCTCTGGGGAAGAGAAAGAAGGAGCAGATGGCTTGCTGGGACTGGGGCTCCTGGGAGCTCCTCGGGAAACTGACGTGGCATGGAGGACAAAATGACAGAGTGGAAATTAGGTCAGCCTCTGAAGGAGGAGAGAAGAGCCTGCGTGATGGCAGAGAGGGGCCCAAGAGGGCCAGCGCTGCCACACAGAGAACCGGGTGACGGGAAAACTTTCTCCAATTATGTGAAGAAGAGCCAGCGCGTGTCAGCCAGGCTGCCTTTCGATAGCAAATGGCTGGGGGAAGCAGCCACTTAATGGGTTTTTCACTGCCATCAGTTAACCCGAGCAAGTGGCCCTGGTGACAGTAGGGACAGAGGAGGGTGCTGGGCTCAAGAGCCCCGGGGCTGGCTGATTTCCAGCCTGCACTTGGACACAGGGTTTCGGTAGCAGTGACGGGAGGGCAGGATGGACCAAGGGTGTGCGTACTCCTAAAACCAGCCTCAAACCACCTGCTCTGCTGTACCTGGTCTTGGGACAAGACCCAGGGCTCCCCAGCAAGGGCTATAAGGCTCATGGACTCCCCATCTAAGGGAATGCTGGGAAGAGGCAAAGCAGTGTACTTGAAAACTAGCATGTACGTGTACCCGGACATGACTATTCTAATGCCCATCAAGTCACTTACACACTAGCACATATATAGATACCCCAAACCACCGGAGCATGCAGGCACACAGTGGGACACACAGACACATAGCAGGAGACACAGATCCACCGTCACACATATACTCTCTCAGGGACACACATATGCTTACATTTATGGAAATTCAGACCCAAAGGTAACAGATAACAGACATCAAACATACCTCCTCCCAAAGTGCCAAGATACCCTGAAACAGACACAGGCAAACACGGATAACTCTCACACACACATAGGCACAGGCTCCCAAGGACACACACATGCACACAAACCACACTCCAGAAGCTCATGTTTGACCACAAGTTCCTGTAGGAAACACATGTCCATGTAGACATAACTGTGTACCCTACTCACAAATATAACCCAGGTGAAGCATAGCTCTCCTCATGGTCAAGTCCCCCCCCCTCCTCACAGTCAGGAGCCAGCCCTGGTTCACCCTCTTATTCCACCCTTCCCCAACCAGCAAGCGCTCTCCACCCAATCCCCACCCCAGACAAAGGGAAATTCTCTGGAGCCTGGCTCAGATGACCAAGCCTCCCAGGTGCCCTGTGGGGGTGAAACAGTCTCCTTCTCCCGGAACGACTTAGCTTCTGCTGACTTCTAGTTCACTTGATCGGCCAATGAAGCCTGAACATGGGGTAAAGCAGGGTGGGCATCCCACTTGAGGAACACAGGTAAGCAGGGTGGGGATCTCACCTGAGCTACACAGGTAAGCAGCTCACTGGGCCTGCAGCCTGTGACACTGTGACCAGAATGCAGCAGGATCCAGATGAAGAAACTGAATTCCAGGAGAGGAGATCCAGAGAAGGGCAAGGGAGGTGCCTGGGGTGTGCATGGCCAGGACAGAGAGAAGCAAGAGAACAGCCATGTAGCCTGCAAGAGAGAAGGAGTGCCGACTATAGGACCAGAAAGACCAAGTAGGGCACAGCCAAGGCTGGCCAGACCCTGCTGAGGGTCTGCCCTTGAATGAACCATCTAGGACTGGGCAGCAGGTGGGAGACAAGGGGGTCTGGGTGTGGTTCAGAGGAGAGTCACCAGATTTCCCTAGAGGGTTGTCCTGAGAAGATGAGGGAGAAAGAGGCCAGGAAGATGGTGACTGAAGTCTGAGGCAGGAAGTGCTGGTGAGAAGCCGGGTCCAGAGTTCTGTCTGCATGTTGTGGTGGACAAATGTCCTCAGAGAGATCCGTATCCCAGTCCCCCAGATGTGTTGCATGGTGCAAAGGGGCTTCGCGGGGATAGTTATGAAGAGTCCTTAGATAGAGAGAAGGCTCTGGATGATCCGAATGGAGCCTCATGTCAGCCCCAAGGCACTGCAGGCAAGAGGTAGGAGGGACAGAGTCACAGAGCCCCAAGGACATTGTGATAAGTGATTCTGATGGCCACAGAAAGTTATAATCCATAACCTCCGCTGGACACACTAGGTTCTCTTAGGCACTTCTGTCTGGCTATTGACCCCTGAAAGATGTCACAGGGATCTGAGGAATGAGAAGAGCCTACCAGCCAGGGAACATGGAGCCTTGAAGGATGGAGTTCCCAATCTTCTCCAGAGTGACACCACCCTGTCAACACCTTGACTCTGGGACCCCCCAACCTGGAGGACCGAGGAAGGATAAGATAGCATTGCTAAAGCCTCATAGTCTGTGGACGTTTGTTATAGCAAGAAGAGGTCCGCGCGACTGGATCAACTGCTAGGTAGGTGCTGGAGGGCATGGCGAGAGCTTAGAAGTAGGAGTTGTTGGTCTCTGGGAAGTGACTGAGGTCCTCACACTGAGGAAACCCGTTAACAGATACAAGAGGAGGATCTGCACAAGCCCTGGGGCTCTCAATAGAAGGTCAAGGAGATGAAAGAAACCAGAGAAGGAGGGTAGTGAAGGAGGAGATCTTCTGGAAGCCAAGCAAGGGCATGTCTCAAAAGGCAGGGCTTTGCATTAGCCATGTGTGTGTGTGTGTGTGTGTGTGTGTGTGTGTGTGTGTGCATACGTATATATCTGTATATGTGTGTGCGTGTGTGTGCAGTGTGTGTATTTGTGTGTTTGTGCATCTCTGTGTGTGAGTGTATATATGTGTATGCACACATGTGCAGTTCCTGCCTAGGAAAATGGCTCCACACCAAGGACTGATCTGCCCATCCACACCTTGTGTCTCCACAGCATCTGAGCTGAAGAAAGGATTCTAAGGATTCAAGGAGTGACCAGCTACTTCGGTTCCCCCAGGCAGGTGAAACAGGAGACAATGGTAGGCAAGAGAACCTGGTGCATCCAGCAAAGGCATGGATTGTGACAGTCTGCAACCATTGGGACCATCTATCACCTTGAATTCCGTTTGGCCAACAACCTGTACTATGGCCTGCGAAAATAGCTGGGGGTGTCAGGAGCACAAGATAGAACAACCCAGGGAGGCTATGGAACTCCCACCCCTAGGCTTCCTGGCTGGATGTTGTCACATGAATGTGGGGTGCTGGAAGCTACAGAAGGTATCCCTCCACCACCACACGATGCAGAAGAAAGAAAAACACAACACTGCCATTCACCAGCTTTCTGAAGCTACCCTTGGATGGCTTCTCTCCATCCGAGGATGATCTTTTGACTCTTCTGACACAGGTCAGCTTGGCTTCCCAGCGATGCCGAGGACCAGCTCCAGGGCTGGCATGGAGCAGAACAAGGTCAAAATCACTGGGATTTTGCTCCCCCTTTGTCATGTGGCTGTTTTGTGGAATCCAAAAATTTCCTCTAAGAGGGGCTTGAAGGGCTTGGTGAAGGAAGCTCCAAGTTACAGGCTCATAAGGCAGTAAACCATGCCTGGCTCCCTTGGAGGAGCTGCCTGCAGGCTGGGCCAGGGGCTCACGAGGAGACACTCACGCTGAAGTGGGCTTTTCGGTGATGTAGTTGCTTTGTCAGCCATGCTCTCAAAGGTAACCCTTCATCCACACCCCGTTAGGAAGCCCTCATTCACACTATCTCTGAGTAACCCCAATAAACTCACTGACTCACCAAGCTACATTTGGCTGGAATCCATTCTTTGGTTGGTTGCTGGTGTCCAGTCTGTGGCGAAGACTCATTTGTTTGTGTCTCCCCAAAAGAAGTCATGCAACTCCCTCCCTCCTCCAGACACCATGTGGCTGCCACGGGTCTCTCGGAGCAATCCTACCCCTCGCCTGGGTTCAGCACTGTTCCTTCCCCAACCTTTCATCTCTGGGGGGTAGCAGCAGCTGCTATTTCTTGGCATTTCAGGGACCCTTGAGATTCCCTCTGATCCTGCCCACACCACTATAAAAACAAAATAGAATCCCCTTGATGCAACTTCCTATGTACCAAATTACCATTAGGACTGTCAGATATCTGGATGCACTGGAGCACTGCTCTTCAGTGAGAAGTATTCCCAGGAAGCGATGTCCAGCACACAAGCATCAGGAGTCTACACCAGACCTATCAGAGGCCAGCACCCCCCGGGGTGGGGCATAGAAGGGAGCCACCATGTCCCAAGCAGAAGGAAGGTATAGTCGTCTGAATGTACTCTAACAGGAATCCTAAATAGGAAGCCTTCAAGAGATGCTGTGTTTTGTTCTTGGATATGGAAAGTAGAAGCGTGGGAAGTATGAGTCTGAAGAGATGAAAAGAGAACACACAAACTCTCCAGAACCCTGACGTTCATCAAAAGCCAAAAAGAAGTGGGACTGGAGAGGTAGCTCAGTGGTTCTCTGGGCTCTATTCCCAGCACCCTCATGGCAGCTCATAACTATCTATGACTCCAGTTCTAGGGAATCGGTGCCCTTTGCTGGCATCTGCAGGCACTGTACACACATGCACAGACATACAAGCAGGGAACGTACCAATACATATAAAAATAATAAAACAACTTCTTAAAAATGTAAAGGAAAAGGCGGGTGATGGTGGCACACGCCTTTAATCCCAGCACTTGGGAGACAGAGGCAGGTGGATCTCCGTGAGGTCGAGGCCAGCCTGGTCTACAGAATGAGTTCCAGGACAGGTTCCAAAGCTACATAGAGAAATACTGTCTCAGAAAAAAAAATGGCCATAGAAGTAGGAAAAGCAGAAACCCGGACTAAGGAGACAGCTAAAGAGTGGAACTATTAATTACAGTAAGTGCCTAACACACTGTTTTACAATAACCACCTAACTAAAGAGCCAATCTTTCCGTAATGAGTCAGACTATATCTGACTAAGTACCATTCATACGAGATCCTTCTAATGCAAAGTTATAGAAGATAGAAACTCACCAGCATAAAAAAAATCAGGAGCACGTGGGACAAGTATTCACTTCAGCTTCAGTAGCATATGACAGAAAGCCTTCCATAGGCCAGGAGACCCAAATGGTCATGAGATCTTAGAACCAGATTACATCACATTCTAAAAGAAAGCGAAACTGTTTTAGATGATTTTCATTTATGCATATGTGTTTGTGTATATGCGCTCACGAGTGCAATGTTCATTGGGGACAGTAGAGACAGTCAGACCCCCTGGAGCTGGAGCTGCAGTGGGTGGGAGATGCCCCATGTGGAAGACGGGAACTGAATCAGGTTCTCTTGCAAGAGAAGTAACTGCTCTTAACCACTGAGCCACCTCTCCAGTCCTGATAGTGAAGCTTAAAATATGAAAGGGCTTGACAAAAACATTAATCGGGAGCTATAAATTATTTTTCAAACTCTTGATAGCACAAGTAGGCAAATGAAATCAACGAAGAATGTAAGTATGTTATTGATGGCACAGTATCCATGCATAGGCACATGGTCACAGGCAAGTATAGGTATGAAGCTTGGAATCTGACAAGTTGGCCTTCCTAATGACAGATCAGGAATAAACTGGTCATGTAGTCAAGATAAGCTGTCGGAATATGTAAATAAAGAAATAATATCCACCAAAAAATCAAAGGGGAATTGCATGGACCCTGTTCTCTGACCCCAGTGTATTTCTTACCTGGAAATGCTTTTGTTATAACTATAGAAGTTTCCAGAAAGATCCTTTGGAAGGCTTGAATAAACTCAGATCTGTGCCTTATCCTTGTTCATAAAGACCTGGTCTTAACATGGCTCATTTGGCTTCAGCCCAAATGGGATGATGGGATACCCAAACCCACAGGAAGTTTCATCTCAAACATCACAAAACTGATCAGAAAGATGTTTCCGGAGCAGACAGGAAAAACTGAGAAGCCAACCGGAGACAGAACCACTCACCCTCCCATGTCTTGAAAGTAACCTGATGAAAACCTCCAACATCCACAGAGCAGAGCTGAGAGCAAGGAGGCAAAGACCTGCTCCTGTGATACCTCTGTGTGACAGGGCAAGGACAGTCAGTAAAAGAGGCTTTGTGTAGCAAGGCCAACTACCCAAAATGCATTATGTTCTAGGGAAAAAATAATTTAAGGACTAGGAATATAATTCAGCAGAGCAACACTTGAATATCATATGTGAGACCCTGGGTTAGACTCCCAGCCCTGTAGAGAGAGAGAGAGAGAGAGAGAGAGAGAGAGAGAGAGAGAGAGAGAGAGATGATAGATAGATAGATAGATAGATAGATAGATAGATAGATAGATAGATAGATAGATTTAGATGACACACAGAGAGAGAGAGAGAGAGAGAGGACGTATAGATGAGAATCCAAAAATCTAGAGCTTAGAGACGCTTTCCTAGGCATGATGCCAAAAGTCACAAAATCTAACTGTATTGTCGCCTTAAACTTCTGCAAGTTTAAATGAATGAAATAAAGAAAATTAAAAATAAAAGCAAAGTGGAAGAGGTAATGAGTGGGTGTGGTGAAATAATTTCAACACTCCTGTATGTGTCCTGGTAAAGAGTTAACATCTGTAACATATTAAGGAAACAAGAAAATATTAACATACAAATAGAAAAATGAACAGGGACTCTGAACCCCCAACTTCCAATGAAAGAAATGAAAATATCAAAAAGCATTTGGGAAAAACGCTCAGCCTCATTAGTATTCAAGTACATGCAAATTAAAACAACAAGCCCCCGTTTTCACCTATGAAATTGACTCTTCATTATTACTGTTTTTGCACCTGGGTTAGGGAGCGGGTGAATCTGGGTGTTTCTGCTTCTGGGAGACCTAAAGTGGCATAGCTTGTTGGAGGGCAATTTCACCTCCCATATCCATTTTGAGCACTTTTTTTACCCCCTCCTCTTGTAGAACTGTGTCACGAAAAACAAAGAATTAGCTTGAAGGTCATTTATTGTTGTCTTTTCTTTATCTTGTAATGTCAGCTAATCGGTGGCTGCCTGTGTGTGTGTGTGTGTGTGTGTGTGTGTATGTGTGTGTGTACATATATAATATATATTATCCGTTTTCATACAATAGAATTGTATGCAGCTGTCCAGGACAGCATTGCACAAGTGTGAATGCAAACGCTGTATTGTTGTGTAAAAAGAACAAGTGATGAAATAATGCATGCAAAAAAAATCAGTTTCTATAAGAAAAATAAGACAGGATCCACCCTGAGATATTGGCACATTCTTCCTGTCTTGCAATTATTTCCACTTTTAAATCTCTACATTAAACAAATATAAATTGTGTGATACAAACACTTATTTTAGAGAACAATGGAGACTGCATCAATTATAACCCCATCAGTCAGTCCCAATCAACAGCTGGGGGAACATGCACTGTAAAATTGCATCCATGATGGGAGAAGATGATCATCCTATGTCCTTAAGTGAAAATAGGACATCGCAAGACAGTGTGCGCACCATAATCTCTTTTCTGTTAAGAAATAGAAAATACGTCTATTTCTATGCCCCGGACACAGCAGATTATAGAGTGAAACCCTGGAAATGGTCTTCGCTGGCTGCCACAGTATAGTACGATGATGGCTGCATATTTGCTTCGTGTACTTCTGAGACCTTCGCATTTTTCTTATTTTTAATATTCTATTCATGTCCCTATATCCCAGAACCCACCGTGCCACCTGTTTTAAGGAAATGGCCCATTTCTGTGTCTGCTCCCTCACCCAGTATTTTTTACTCGCAAGGAAAGTGTCCCAAGGGCGCTGGAGTGCCTGTCACGCTGTTGCCCATCACTCTGGAAACACAAGTCACTTGGAAACAGGCTAGACCGGCCCCACAGCAAGAACTATCCGCCTCAGTTGTGAAGGGTCTGAAGTCAACACTCCCTCTTTCACTGCTTAGAAGATGGAACTTTCCCCCACTAAGTGTCTTGCAGACGATCACATTAAGAAAAGCCAGGAAGTTGAAGGTAACTAACAAAACATCCAGGAGCCTGGGGCATGTGGAGGCTGTCTCATTCTGTAGCAATTGCTCTAACACCCTGGGCATAAACCTTAGACCATTTCCTCCTGGTCGAAGAAAGTGCCCAAGAGGTGCTAATAGACAAAGAAGCGAGGTTCATTTGGCTCAGAGTTCTGCAGGCTGGGGAGTCCAGAAGCATGGTGCTGGCTTCTAGTGACACCTGACAAAGACCTCAGCCACATCAAACACAACACAGTGTCACATGGGAGCCAGAGCTTCATTAAGATCAGGTCTCTCTTATTCTGCTGATGCCACCTTGAAACCTCCTTCAAGACCTCTACACCCAGTCCCTTCCCAGAGACTGAACCTCCAGACACCACCAACATGTAAATTTGGAGATTGGAGCTTTGGAGGCACACTTTCCAACACCAGTTGCACAACAAACAGAAAAGAGAGGAAGGTTCTACACCCAGGGCTGAGAAGGGGGAGAACACAAGGTTGTTCAGGGCCTGTGCTGGTTGGAGAAATAGCATGGCATTTCTTTTGTCACAAACAGTACTGTGGCCACTGTACTGGGGCAGGAGCCTGACCTGCCATCAAAGGAAGAACCAGAGCCTTCGAACTGCATGTCTAGGTCCTGATGGAGGAGGGTCATCTTTCTATCTGTTGTTTCATTGGTTAAGTAATAAAGAAACTGCTTTGCCTCTGATAGGGTAGAATTTAGATAGGCGGAGTAAACAGAACAGAATGCTGGGAGAAAGAAGCTGAGTCTAGGCAGTCGCCATGATTCTCACTCCCGACACAGCCACAGGTTAAGATCTTCCCTGGTAAGCCACCTCATGGGCTACACAGATTATTAGAAATGGGTTAGATTAATATGTAAGAGCTAGCCAATAAGAGGCTGGAACTAATGGGCCAAGCAGTGTTTAAAAGAATACAGTTTCCGTGTAATTATTTTGGGTATAAAGCTAGCCGTGGGGGCGGCCAGGTGGCGGAACGTAGCCAGCCGCTTGTATTACAACAAGGTCCAGACCCAGAGCCTGGTCATGGCAGCTGCTGGCTCTCTGCTGTCCTTCCAAGTGGCTTCACTGGCTGATGTTGACATAACAGCTTACAATGAGCCCAGAAAATATAGCTTACATCTTCCGGGCTCAAAGAGGGGACTTGGATCACACTCTCAGAACCCAACCATTTCCTTGCTCTCCCAAACAAGAGCAGCATCAGCACATCCTGTTTGTAGCCATCACCTGTACAGACGAGAACATTCTCACCTCTCCCCAGCACCACGCCGCCTGGATATTCTCTAGCATTAGGTTAAATGTTAAATTCCATATACTAAGAATAGGGAAGAGAAAAGAAATCTGGAAACATGGGTGAATAAACACATCCTAGGCAGGGGGAAGATGACATAGCTATGACCCCTGGTTGTCCAACTGGAGTTCTTTCCTTCCTCCTGTCCCTTTGATTCCAGCCAGCCCCTCAGCTGTAGTTCTTTCTTTGACAGCAAAACCAACCGTCCTCCTTGAGGAAGTTGTGCTCTCCGCCACTCTGGCTTTCTCGGGTTGTTCTCCTCATCTCTTCTATCATCAGACAGAGATCGGGAAAGGTCCCAAGAGAGATTCCAGCCTTGATCTCATGGTCCCTATCACCCCCTTGCCATGGACAGATCCATTGCCTACAACCAATACAAAAATCTCTCTCTTTGTTGACTCGGAACCTGTAAAACCTGGATGCATTACCAGCAAAACCCCTGCTCCAGGCCCTGTTGGAAGTGCTTCCTCTCAGGAAATAGTGTCTAATTCAGCGTTGCCTGGAGACTTGGGGATGGAGCCTCAAGCTACAAATAGGGTGTGTTGCTTATTCTCTCTCGTTTCTTTCCTTAATTCTAGATCCACATCTAACTATGGATAGAACAGCTCCCTGTGTGGATCACAGGTCTAAAGCACATGTCAGCCCCCAGTGGGCACCCTCCTCGCTGGCTCTGCTGAGTTTCCAGGAATTTATACCAAGCCTTGGCAAACTGCAGCACCTGGGCCAAGGCTAGCTTGTTTTCCCTAACACTCTGCCTCTTTTGAGAAATCCACCCTCCTCCCCAGGTCCAAGCCCCACTTCCCAAGAACAGGCATAGGCACATTTCTGTTTGGATCGGGAGCCAACCAAGCAGACCCTGTCTTCACACGTTTCTGGTCTGAGAGCTCTGCTGTACCAAACCGAAGTGTCTGGAAACTGGAGGTGTTTTATCTCTTCCTCTGTCACGGGTCACGAGAAAATCCACACAGCCCCTAACGATCTATCTCCTCCTGGGTCAAAACTGAGACAAATATCCTCGGGCAGGGGTAGGAAGAGGTTCTTGACGGCAGCAGACAGAGGAGACTCAGTGTTCCCCCAGGGAACTCACTCCTACGAACTCCTCACGGGCTTCTCAGGAAAGGGGAGATTCATCACTCCAGGCAGGGAGAAGGAGCTGTTTTTCAGACTCCTCCAAGTTCAATAACATGCTGCGGCACTCCTCTCCTCTCTGATCAGTGCCCTGGTGTTTATAAAACACATCTGTCAGGGCTGCAAATTCAATCGACGTTGTCATCATGTGCCTGTGTGATCAAATCGGGCGTTGGAGATTCAGCTGGATCAGCCCTGTACCTACAACGGAAACAAGATTGCTTCGGGATGCAGCAAGGTCCTCTAATTCCTCCACCCCATCTTAGATTCCACAGCCTCCACCTTGTTGCTTTCTCTCTATGTCTCCCAGACAGTGAGAAACAGCTGGGCAGTTGCTGGATTCCCATGTTCATCACCCAGCCAGTCACCTAAGAGGCGACAGAGTAGCCCCTGCCACACAAACTCAGTGAGTGTCTGTCAGGCACCTGTGTCATCGTCCATAGATAACCAGGTGATTTCCCCGTCCCCCTCCATATGTTTTGTTGTAATTTCCTCTGAGATAAACTTCTATTCCATCCCTCTGGGGCAACGATCAAGCTTAAGCAATAAACAACTCAAAGCACAAGACACAGGGTTCTGTGGTACGGGTAGAGGCAAGGTCTCTCCAACACAAGCAGGAGACTGGTTGCCGGCAGCCTCGGGGTCCCTCCTGATAGACAGTAGACTCATCTCTCCACAGGTAAAGTGTCAAGGGACTCTGGTTGACCCATCTCGAGACCCATGACCTTCTGGAGATCTTCGCTGACCCTGCACTTTGGCCTGTCACCTCTGAGGCCTATCCAGCTCCTCAGGACTTGGCAGGCGTGGTGAACTGTGCCCAAGATGGGACTCCTGGTTTACTAAAAGGAACATACACACCGCACAGGATGCACATATATGATACATCACCCTACCCAGGCAGGGAGAAGGAGCTGTTTTTCAGACTCCTCCAAGTTCAATAACATGCTGCGGCACTCCTCTCCTCTCTGATCAGTGCCCTGGTGTTTATAAAACACATCTGTCAGGGCTGCAAATTCAATCGACGTTGTCATCATGTGCCTGTGTGATCAAATCGGGCGTTGGAGATTCAGCTGGATCAGCCCTGTACCTACAACGGAAACAAGATTGCTTCGGGATGCAGCAAGGTCCTCTAATTCCTCCACCCCATCTTAGATTCCACAGCCTCCACCTTGTTGCTTTCTCTCTATGTCTCCCAGACAGTGAGAAACAGCTGGGCAGTTGCTGGATTCCCATGTTCATCACCCCACCCAGCCAGTCACCTAAGAGG
>NW_026068247.1:64763-93273 GCF_014885135.2 Alexandromys fortis
AAGACAGGGTTTCTCTGTGGTTTTGGAGCCTGTCCTGGAACTAGCTCTTGTAGACCAGGCTGGTCTTGAACTCACAGACATCCGCCTGCCTCTGCCTCCCAAGTGCTGGGATTAAAGGCGTGCGCCACCACCGCCCGGCAGAAACACACCTTTGACTAGACAGAAAGAACCGGAAGCAGTATGATTGGCTGCCAGGGACTTGTTAGGAAACCAAGTTGTATTACTAAGAAGAATGAGATGGCTGTACAGAGAGCACGAATCTCAAAGTACACCGTCACCTCAGAGAAACCCAAGATGGTATAATGGTACACTGTGAGCCCATTCATTTCTTAAACAATAATTATATATGTATATGTATGTGCATTTTTAAAAGGTTAGGACAAAAACACAGATCTTTGATAAAAAAGAAAGTCTTCTTGCAGGGGGGAGGGATAGTGTGGGGGAGGCAGCCTCCGGCAGACTGCAGACGTGCCTTCTCCTCTCTCCCTCAGCTTGGTGAGCACAGGAGCCAAGTACTGTTTCCCAACCTGATATGAGTCCAGAGGCAGGGAGGCCAGTCTGTCATCTGCTTCTTGCTGGGTTCTCAGCCTCCCTTGAGGTTCTCACGTGGCCCCCCACTTTCTGCCCCTGTCTCCTTTCCTGCTCCTCTCCCGTACACACTGCCTTCTCTTTTCAGCCTGGGGAATTTGTGCCCACTCTGTGTCCCTCCTTGATCTTCCTGCAGAGACCAGACAGGCCACTGCTTTGCCAGCTCATGAAATCAACGTCACAGGTCAGACCTATGGCTTCCATCCTGCAGAGTCTGGACACACTTGTCTCCACCCTGATTCTCGGACACAGAGAGAAAAAGAACCCTACACCCACCTGCAGACAGTTCAGCCTCACAGGAGAAAGCCTTGCTCATGAGTGACAAGCTCTAAGGATGTTTGGATTGGGGATGGACTACAGAAAACACAAGGGACCCAGGACCTCAGGATGCAGCAGCATCAACCTTGTGCACAAGTCAGAGCTGTGGGATGCAGAGGTGGCCCCCACACTGGACAGATAGAAGGGTAGGGGCTGGATGGTGGGGAAGGGAACTGCCCGGGACATGAGGCCAAACCTGACAAAGCCCCTAAAAGAGTCTGTCAAAACAGCCTCAGACACCAGGGTTTCTGTGTTATGTCCTGGCCCTCTCCTCAAGCTCTGGCTCTTTCTGAGCTGCAGCCCACGCTCCAGCCACATGGCCTTCAGGGTCTCCCTTCCCAAATCCCTTCCATCTGATCGTCTCAGTTGAGGTGCAGCTCCCACAGGCTGCCCAGGCTAGCCCGTTCCTGTTTATACCGTGCACTCACACAGGACTCTGGAGAACTTCAGTGCATTCTGCTGTTTGCTGCTCTCCCCATCCGGTGCTGGGTGTCTCCCTGCCAGCTTTCAGATAGCGAGACCTGGACCCACCATTTCACTTCTGTGTTTTGTGGCCCCAGAACAGGAGCATCACGTGGGAGATGCTGGGGGTCGCTGTGGCCGCAGCTGCTCACCTTCCCAGGCATCACAAAGCAAGCACCAGGCTGAAGGCCCGCCCATGCTTTGCTCTTCTCACTGTGTGACCTTCTGGGGTCACCCCATTTACGCACCCCATGCTGATCACAGAGGAGGGTGTGAGGGTGACATTGGGGTGATGCAGCAGGCCCCTCTAACTGCAGGGGATACATCCCAGAACACCCTCCCAAACCTGCAGTGGATGTCTGGAGCCACGAGCACTATCTGCTTTATAATTGCTGCCTTCTCACCTTAGCTACACACTTTTCACTATGGTTATAACTTTTATAGTTTGCAGTCGCAGCAGAAATGACCCACTTTTTTCCCCTTTCTTAGAATTCCAGAGCTGGAAGCTTCGTTTGTCCTTAGATCTTAGAGCCTTGGTGTGTGACATTTTTCTTCATTAAGAATCTCACCTTATCAGTTAAAGAAAATGCATAACGGCTCTTTTTGACACATCTGAATGGCCAGCGCCACTCCTCCTGTTCTTTGAGGGCATTGGTAACTACGGAAAGAGTCATTTGGTGGCAGGTGTGCCATCCTGTGACAGGCAGCCTGATCGCCAAGGTGGTAATGAGAGACTACTGGGAGAGTATTGCATACGCTGGACATGGGTGGGTCCCGTCCTGACCAGGACAGGGAGATACAAGATCGCATCTCTCCACCCAGATGACATGGAATTCAAAATTCACAAACAATCTATTTCTGTGATTTTCTATTTAACATTTTCAGGCCCCAGTTGACCACAGATAACTGAAACAGTGAAAAGTGAGGCCACTAATAACGGGAGACTGGCATATTTGCAAGGTGCTTAGGCTGGGATCAGAACTCAGGACAAGTTACATCAGTGACCATCTAAGTCTAAGTCAAACTAGACACAGGACGGGACTACATTAGGGATGGGGCTGCCTCAAGGTCTGGCCCTCCTGCTTTGTCCGTGATCATCTCCAGCTGAGGAGAGAGAGGAGCCTGCAGGGCAGTCTGCTCAGTCAACAAGCAAGGAGGCTGACGCGGGGCCTGGCCAGCTCGCAGAGGATGGTTTTCCCTCTAGAAGTAGATTCAATTCATCAAAGGGATTTAAAAGGCAGATGTCAGGTGTGTGTTCATCAGAGAGTAAGCAAAGGGCATGTCAAGGATACACTGGGGACAAGTGCAGCCATACATAGCGTATGGTCCCCCAGTTTCTCAGTAGTTCAACATGGAACCCCAAACATCCGCCATAGAGCTTGTCTTCTGAGATCCAAGCCCGTCTCTCTTGTTCTCCCACTTGATCCCGAGAGGCATGCACCAGGAAAATAATCAGGAGAACAGATGCCTGTCACTGTCCTCTACCCAGCATACTCCCCAACCCCCTCTCGGATTATGATTCATGCAGAGCTGACCCTGTGGGTCGAATGGTAGCACTCCTCCCAGCCCCAGGAGTCTGGATGCTCCATTCTTTGGGTCCAGGATGAAGCACGTGACCTGAACTCAAGACTGAGAACGCGCTTGCTTGAGAAGGTGGCATCCATTGTGCTCTGGAGTTGCCAATGTCCAACTCATCTGCAATCCAGGAGCTGAGCAGAGGAACACAGGGGACACGAAACTGCACACTGTCCGGGACAGTGTAGAGTGGTCACGTCCACAGGTGACACTGAGATGCAACCAATACTGGGGACAAACTCTGAAGCAAAAACCACACTGGCTTGTGGGATCACCATTTATCTAGCTCAGGGGTCCGGCATCAGCTCCCCATGGGGCCTTTTGGTCCACTGTTCCCAGCTGACTTTGAGCACATTCACTGTCCGCAGCTGGTCGTTACGGGACTCTCTTCCAAGCCCAGCGTCCTCCTTCTTTGGGAATCTGACTGGGCCCCCTTGGTAAAGATCATCACAGTTGGGCATGTTGACTGTTGACCTTCCCTCTTGGAAGGAGGGGGTGAAAAGGTTCCTGGGTCCCTCACCTGAGTATCCCCTCCCAGCCAGTGGTGCATAATTCTGCCCTAATTGCACATGGCCTTGGGGTCTCCGGGAAGGGCTAGAGGATACAGATGGGGAGTGTAGAGAACAGAGCAGGCTCAAGACACCCCAAGACCAAGTTCTCAGCAGGAATAAGAGACAACAGGAGATAGAGGAAGGGAGAAGGTGAAGGGAACAAGGGAGAGTGGGGAGGAGGATTTGTCCTGGAGCGGAACAAACACCTGCCTCTGGATAGAGAGGAGGCAGGTTGGCCCACGGACGAATGGCAGTTTAAAAGGTAAAAGGGAAACACCATGTTAGGACAAGGTGTTCATTTTAACTGGGCGTGTTAATTAGGGCAGCCAAAGGGACCTCTGGTTGCTAGGCTTCAATACTTTGAAAACTGGACCTTGGTAGTCAGCCTCAGGAGAAGTGTTCAAACAAGCCTTGGGGGCTAGTTTTAGGAATGTAATGGTTTTTAGCAAGGCAGAGGGAATGAAGGAGAAGCTCAAAGCTTGACAGAGCCATGTTTGCCATCTTTGAGCTGGCTAGAGTCCCTTCAGGCCAGGATTAAGGGAGTGGGCACCATCTAGGCAGGGATCTCACCATCTCTAGTGGGTGTAGATGGTCAGTGGTTACACTCACTCATGCTCTTTGGCTGTAAACCCGCCCCCCCCCCCATCCGTTGCTCGGTCAGTCAGCCTAATAAATAAACTCCTTAGTTTCTCAGAGTGAACCTTGGTGGACTGATATCTTGGTTTGTCTTTGGGATTGGAGGAGGAAGGGCAATCCTTCCCCGGGGAAGGATTTTTAGCAACACTGTTGGAACCAGGGCTGGGGTGGACTCAGCCAGCAGTCTGTTCCTTAAGCAGGCCAGTCAGGGCTGGTTCTCACAGCATGAGGACAGATAACCTCTGGAAGCTGAGGCTGGAAGTCAGCACGTACCAGCCCAAACAGGTCTCAACCAGCCCAGAACCAGGGACTGGAGGGACCCAGCCCTTAATCCTTTGTGGAAGATGCTGCAACACACAGCCAGAATGGATGCTGTGAGAGGGAGGCCAGCGGAGATAATTTTGGTACAGGTGTGCAGGGTGAAACAGGACAAACTGTAGCTGTGTTTGAAGCAGCCCACCACAGATTCTCCATCACTGGTGGATACCAAGGGTTTGCTAAAGAAATTCTATCAGAACTTTAGCAAGTCATTTCCAGTCACATCTGAACCTCATCGACCTGACCCAGTTAGATTGTTCTGTGAGACCTGCCAAGGGCTCTTCCTGAGGAGACATGAAAGAAGCCCCTCTCTCTGAGAAGCTGGGACTAGTTCACCAGCTCAACCCCCACATAATGGAGGACCCCTGCAGCTGACAAGCCAAAGCAGGATAAAATATGTCAAGTGTCTCTTTGAAAGCAGAGTATTGGGTCTGGGTGGTGGCACATGACTTTGATGCCTGCACTTGGGAGGCAGAGGTAGGCAGATCTCTGAGTCTGAGGTTAGCCTGGTCTACAGACCAAGTTCCAGGACAGTCAGAGCTACACAGAGAAACCCTATCTTGAAAAACCAATAAAATATAAAGTAAGTGTAGAGAATTGGCTTTTAAAATGGAGGAAAGGGGCATAGCCAGAGAGGCAAGTGTTTGGGGCTCGGGAGGGAGTGAGCTCAGATCCTGGTGGTCCTGTCAGGGTGAGAATAGGATCCTTGACGTTGACATGGAGCAAAATGGAGCCCCTTGGTTAGAGGCTTCAGATGCAGAGCCAGCCCGTGCTGGACGTGAAAGCTGTTCTCTGGCGCTGAGTGTTCAGCAGTCAATGTGTCTATGTTACCCAGTCTAGGAGACCAGACAGACCTGTGGGAAGCGGACCACGGTCTCCACAGTCAGTGTGGGAGCCCAATAATGTGCCTATGCCAGCGGCACGCATGTCCAGGACATGGTTGACAGTGACAGTTTCTGTAGCATTGGCTTGTTTGTAGTTTAGGACCTGCCAGAGGTGCCAACCGAGCGTGCCTGAGCGTCACACAGGACCCCACATCTCAACAGAAAAATCTGGAGGGCTCTCACAGGATTGTCAGAGCAGATTCAGAACACCCCATTACTCTGGCTTAGGGACACAGCAGGAACTCTTTGTTGTTTTTGTTTTTCAAGGCAGGGTTTTTCTGTGTAGCCCTGGGTATCCTGGAACTCACTCTGTAGACCAGGCTGGCCTCAAACTCAGGGATCTACCTGCCTCTGCCTCCCAAGTGCTGGGATTAATGGTGTGTGTGTGCCACCAATATCCAGCTAGAAACTCTTAATGAAGAACCAAAGAGAAATCAAAATGGTTCAGTGTAAGAGAAGAACCTGCTGTAAAGTCCCAGTTCATTGTCAGACTCGTGGCAGTAATTATCAGGGACACAAGGGACCCCCCATCCCCACCACATTCATTCAGCGCCGTACTAGAGGTCTTGGCTTGTGCAGTAAGACATGAAAAGGAAATCCAGTTTGCGAATACTGGAGAAGAAGAAACAGAGGCATTCCTCACACCGCGTGATGAGACCTGACAGAGGGAGTTATAGAATTATAAACAACCTTGTGCAATTAATTCAAGAGCTGAGCAATTTGTGGGACAGAGGAACAGAGCACAAAGAGTCTGTGTCCCTATGCCACAGCAGCTATCAGAATTTCAAATTTTACAAAGAGGCCACAATATACAACAATGTGTGTATAGGATTGGGGCGAAATCTAGTAAAGCTATGCACAATCTTTGCACAGAAAAATTATAAGACCTTATTGAAAAACATAAAAGAAGGCCAGAACAAATTAACCAGATATACCATGTTCACAAGTGAGAAGAATTGACGTAATAAAACTGACAATTCTCTCAAATTGATCTATAAATTTAATTTAATCTCAACTAAATCCCAACAGAGAATTTTAGAGAACATGACAAGATAATTCTAAAATTTATGGGGATGAATAGAACAGCTACAAGGTTTCTGAGCTCCTGAATGAGGAAGTGGGGGCTCGTCCTGACAGCTCCTCAGATCCCTGTAAATAGCAGTAGCAAAGTGAGGTGTGGCCACCAGCAGAACTGCCCGTCAAAGGACCAGGGCGGGGCAGAGAGGGACCCAGGGGAGACTAAAAGAACTGTCACATTAGCAAGTGCGACAGAAAACTGGAGTGCTTGTCTATCTGTCTGTCTGTCTGCCTGTCTGTTTGTTAAGAAAGGGTCTTACTGTGTAGCCTTAGCCAGCCAGGAACTCACTATATAGACTAAACTTGCCACAGACTTGCAAAAATCCACCTGCCTCCGCTTGGATCAAAGGCGTGAGCTACCATGCCTGGCAAAAATGGAACTTTCTAGAAAGAAGAAATCTACAAATTGGTGCTACTCTTTTTGGACAAGATGAAAAATAATAAAAATAAAATCTTTTTTTATTGAAAAAAAATTTCTGCCTCATCCCAGCCTCCCATTACCCTCCCCTTCCTCCCACTCCTCACCCCCTCCTCCACTCCTCTCCCCCTCCCTCTCCAGTCCAAAGAGCAGTCAGGGTTCCCTACCCTGTGGAAAGTCCAAGGTCCTCCCCCCTCCGTCCATGTCTAGGAAGGTGAACATCCAAACTGGCTAGGCTCCCACCAAGCCAGAACATGAAGTAGGATCAAAACCCAGTGCCTTTGTGCTTGGCTTCTCATCAGCCCTCATTGTTCGCCATGATCAGAGTCCGGTTTTATCCCATGCTTTTTCAGTCCCAGTCCAGCTGGCCTTGGTGAGCTCCCAATAGATCAGCTCCAACTTTGAGATATCATCTTACACCTGTCAGATGGCTAAAATCAAAAACACCAACGATAGCCTTTGCTGGAGAGGATGTGGAGGAAAGGGTACCCTCATCCATTGCTGGTGGGAATGCAAACTTGTGCAACCACTTTGGAAATCAGTGTGGCGGTTTCTCAGGAAATTCGGTATCAACCTACCCCAGGACCCAGCAATACCACTCTTGGGAATATACCCAAGAAATACCCCATCATATTACAAGAGCATTTGTTCAACTATGTTCATAGCAGCATTATTTGTAATAGCCAGAATCTGGAAACAACCGAGATGCCCTTCAATGGAAGAATGGATGAAGGAAATAAAATCTTGAATCCAAAGCATAAGCACTTTAAGATCCTGACCCATGGCAGAATTAGAGAGTAAAGAAAGAGCACGGGCTTATGGGAAACATAGGCAATTCAGGTGGGAAGGACTCAATGACAGGGCAGGAAGCACAGGATACAGAGGGAAAGGCCGAACACGCTGGAAAGTGTTAAGATGTAAACCTCAGTAGGACAAACAACACGGATCGGCTGGGAAAGCTGTCAGAGCCAGATCCACCCTGCAAGGATTGTTAGTGAGAATCTGGGAAAAGCAGATGCTAAGGGTCCAGACAAAGAATGAGCAAAAGACATGGCGGGGGGAAGGGGGGACAGGGCAGTGTCCCATCACGTGAGAAAAGACTCCTAGCCCAAAGGAACCTAAAGACACAGCCAGAGCTCTCACCAATGTCGTTCTGTTTGATTTTTGTTGTTGTTGTTGTTAGAGCAGTGTGTGTATGCATGCGTGTGTGTGTGTATGTTCATGTCTGTGTGTGTTTGTTCAATTTGTTTATTTTGAGTCAGAGTCACCCTGTGCAGTCCAAGCTGGCCTTGAACCTGTAATCCTGCTTCTTTGATGCACACTTACTGAGAACCTACCTTTCACAGGGCCAGCTGTCTGCCATTTAGAACACCGGACGGTTCTTATACTGTAGGTGTGTACCTAAGTAGAGGGATTTCTCTACCCCGTGACCCAGAGACTCCATTCCCAGCCCATACATAGCAAGAATGCCCATAACCACCCACAGCTTTATGGAGAAAAATGAGAAGAAACTCAACTGCTTAGCTCAGCAAGACAAGGGATACAAATTGTCTATTTATTCAATGAGAAACTCAAACAATTGTCTATTTATCCAATGAAATACTATGCAGCACATTAAGAGAACAAATCATAGACAAATCTAAAAATTATGTTGAGCAACAAAAAGAAGCAGGATGCAAAATTTTGCAAATGACACCCCATTGCCCAAGGGAGTTTAAAGCATGCGAGACAGCACTGCCTTCCTTGGCCACCAAAAACAGTTGTAATAAAAGAATAAAGGTCTGCATAAACATGACAAAGCCCAAGCTCACACTGATGGCATTGCTGAAGTGGGATGGGACAGGGATGAGCTCCTGGGGGTAACACCCTGGGGATAGCACACTGAAGACAATGTCCCAGGGGACATGATCCTAAGGATAGCGCCCTGCAGACAACAGCACCTTGATATAGCACCCTGGGAACACAACCCTGGGCATAAGTCCTTAGCACCCTGACTCAGAATCCTGACACAGCCCCCTGTAGACAGCAAGCAGTGCAGCCCCTCACAAAGGAGTAACCTCCCCTGGCCCAGGTCACTTGAGGCTTTTCCTCCAGGCACCTATTTCTAAACTCTACCTCTCACTTGTCTCCATCCAATGGGGAGCTCAGAAGCAAGTCCCTAGACACAAGCCCTTATCGGGATCTTCCCACTATCCAGGCCAGCCCCTCCATCAGAGGCAGAGCCCCACCTCAGATGTGGGGAGAGGCGAGTGATGAAGGCAGTGTCCACAAACCTCATCAGGGCAGGAGGCCTGGACCTCCCTACAGGGTGGCAGCTTGAGTCTAGGTGGCCCTATCTTTTCTGGACCCCCTTTCTGGTCTCCACACAGTGTGGCTGCTGTTAGCAGATTAGTCTTCTTAATGGACCGATGTCCTTGGAGAACCAGGAGCAGGATGCGCTTAATAAAGTCATTATTCTGCCACCCAGCTGCGCAGGACGTGAGGATGAGAGAGGGAAGTGAGAGCTGGCACTGGGAGGTCTCCAGAGCAGGGACAGACAACTCAGCCAGTTAATTATCAAGCCACAGACTCTGTAAACCTGCATACAAGCAGGTCCCAGCTGGAGGGGGCTCTTCAGAGCCCAGCCACACTCCATGGAGCTGGTGCAGAAAATATAGCATGGAGCACCCCGCCCCTGAATTATCTCACTCTCTGCATGGCTGGTTTCTGCCCTGACTCCAAGTCTAAAGAAAAATGGGGGGGGGGGGAGAGAATCCAACGCCCAGAACCACACCACCTCCCTCCTCTCCTCCCAGCTGGCAGACTCAGCCCTGTGCAGAAAAGCCCAAACAAGTACTACATGAAAATAAGAAGCAAAGCCTGCACTAAAATGTAGCTGAGTCAGGATCTCCAAAAATTCTCTCCTTCACAGAAGCACGGAGCGCCCTGGCAAAGATTGTCAGAATCAACATTTCAGAACCCTGAAAATTAACCAAAGGCTGGCAGTCCTCGGTGGGCGGAGTGGCACTTGAAAGAAAGAAAGAAAGAAAGAAAGAAAAGCTGACTCCCAAAGAGCTCACAACTTGGTGGCATTTTAATCGGTCCCATCCCGTTCCCCATCCCCCACAACTCCAGCAGACCTCAAAATCCAACAGCCTGCAAGCACAGAGACACTAACAGCCCAGGGAGCCAGTGGAAAGGTAGGGAATGACCTGACTGGTGTCTCCTAACAGACCCCGCTTGCATAACTGTCTTTACTTGAGCTGACTCAGAATTCACCGAGGGTAAACAGCCTGCATCTCAGAAATATTTGTCTCAAACTTTCAGTGGCAATTGTTGCAGATGTGTGCGGCTGCACAGGGCCATGAGGCCAGCAACAGGTTCACCAGAGAGCAAAGGAAGCTGGGAGTGAGACGAGCACAGGGGAGAGACACTGAGCCCACCCAATGCTGGTAGTCTATTGTCTGTAAGATGTTGCAGGAGCAAGGGGAGGTGCGGGGTGAAGGGCTGTGACTGTAGCCAGGGCCAGGATGTATTCATGGTACTCTCTGGAGAGGCTGAGGGGAGGCAGAGCTTGCTAGCTGCCCAGCTGCATGCTGAAGGTGTGTCTAGCACAGAGTCCCCTCTGCAAGGTGTGGGAGACATATGGGCTCCAGAAATTTGGGAGATCTCTACCAACATTTGAGCTGACCCAACCAAAAAATAACAAGCCACAGAGTACACATTGGCATCGAACATTTTGTTGAAGTTGAAGGAACAGAGGGTGGTCATGTCCCAGCAGAGCTGTCAACCTCAAGTTCTAGAAGGGACTCCTGGTCTAAAAGAGGAATGCAGGGTGGAGGTTGGTCACAGTCTCCAGAGCTCAGCTGTGCCTGCTTCCATTCACCTCTGAATGTACACATCCTGCTGCTTATCTCAGGCATTGATGTTTTATTTTGCTTTCTGTTTATGAGTAGTGCCTGCTTATGTGTATGTGTGCCATGAACATGCAGTCCCCAGGGAGACAAGAAGAGGGTGCTGGATCCCACCGAACTGGAGTTGCCAATGGCTGTGAGCCACCATGTAGGTGCTGGAAACTAAACCCGGGTCCTCTGCAGGAGCAGCAAGTTTTCTTAGCCACTGAGCCATCTCTCAAGACCCTGTTCTCAGATTTTGATACTGTCTCTTGGCCCATTACACCAAGAAGTGGGACAACTTTCCAGCCCAGATGTGGGGGCATATGCCATGAGGGCTTGCCACAAGGGCTGTCTCATGAAAACAAGGTTCATCCACAATTCAGCTGGCCAAATGTGTGCACTGGACACAGCCTGCTTCCCAAGAAGCCAGTGAGAGGCTGGAGAGAAACACTAATATCAATGTAATGGTCTGTCCTGTCCCTTTAAGAGACAAGCCCCGCTCACTCCTTTCTCCTCTGCCAAGGCAAGCAGATCTTCCATCTGCTTCCAGCCTGAGCTCCCTCCTTTCTGTCTCTCTCCCTCCTTCCCACTTCTCCCCTTTCCCCTACCTCCTTTCTCTCTGCCTCTCTCTCTGCTCTTCTCCCTTCTCCCCTTCCCCTCTTTCCCTTTCCCCTCCATTACCCACTAAATAAATACCCACTTTCTCTGCATGGTGTGCCTGAGAGGTCTCTGTATCTCACCCACTGCTCAGCTCCCTGCCTGGGACCAGCTGCCTTCGTGGCCCACTGTGGTCTCGTGGCCTACTGCCCACTGCCACCACTTGGGGACCTGCAGCATTTTACCATAACAATCACTAAGATTTGAAAATAATCACCATTTATCGAACAGCAAAATCACACACTCTCACACACACACACGCATACATAAGTGCATACACACATGCATGTATGCATACACATGGGCACACACTTGCACACATACTATGCCATGTTTCTTCTTTGCCAGAATCTTCTGTCCTGAACACACAGATGCTAAGGAGCTCTGCTGAGGATCAGAGACCATCACTCTCTGGGGCATGGACCCTGCCTCTGCTGTTCTAGTGATCTACTAGGATTTTGTTTTGTTCCAGGAACTCAAGGGTGGCTCAGAATTATTAGCAAGAACATCACAGTGATAGTTCAGAGTCTGAGATCCACTCCAGACCAAGGGTTAGAATATTTGTTCTGTATACATCTAGGTGATAAATATGTCAGGCTTTATGAGCCATATGCAACCTTTGTTGCAGATTGTAGAACCCTCTTTAAGGAGAAGGATACTGTCAGCTCATAGAAACTGGCCACCTAGATTATGTCCCTGGATCTTCCAGCCCCTGATAATGTAGGCATGTGAAGTGTATTTATTAAAAAAAAAATCTATTCCTAATAAAGACTGTTGACAAGCTAAAAATGAAATAAGTCTCCAGAATGTAAGAAACATTACCTATTTTTAAATTAGATGCAAAACCATCCTTAAAATAGTGCACTGGAAGTGGTTCCACCGTGCTCGGATGGAGTCAAAGATGTCTGACGTTACTGATTGTTTCAGATTGCCTTGGGAATTCTAGCCAGTGCCATAAGACAAGAAAAATGAAATTTGCCAATTGGAACCTAAAGTGGTTAAACTATCTTTGATAGAATCAATTGAATGACTGATGGAAGTATGACATTTTAGTAAGTTAGTTACACAAAATCAACCTATAATAAAGTTGTAATATGTATTAAAAAAAAAAAAAACTCCAGGGCTAGTTTGGTTGGATTTTCAGATACTAGGAATATCACAAAGTTTTTCCTGAGAGTTCTGAGCGTTCTCAGCAAGCTCCCTACCAGGAGTAGGCCACTGTGGCCCTCTCTAGCCCTCCAGTCCTGCCCCAAGGAGATTCTCTGTGGGAGTTTCTCACTACCCAGCTTAAGTCCATGGCCATCCCTGAGCTCAGAGGCACAGGAACTGAAAGGGACAAGAATATTCTGCTTGGCTAAACCCAGGTGATATGCATTCCTCTGTACTTGGCAACAGGAGACAGGCCACCTGCGCAACCAGATTGAGTGCAGATGAGTCTTTCTAAGAAAGTCAACTGTTGAGACAATGAAGGAGGGAAAATTAGTCCTGAAAGAGAAAGAACTCAGTCCACCATGAAGGCCATTCTGCTCCTATGGTGTCCCCATTGTCACCACATCCCCAGTCCTGTCTCCCCACCCCACCCCCAGTCCTGTCTCCCCCATCTCCAGTCCTGACAAATAAGACTTATTCAGTGGCTGAATTTCTGCTTCTTCTGAGATCCTCTTTGCTCAGTTATTTCTTTCAGAGTAAATAATTAATGAACTATGAGTGGCTTGTACCACTCCAGACTAGATGGAACCAGAATAGACCAGCTCAGACCAGGTAACTACATCAGAATAGAACAGACCGGCCAGTTTAGATTAGTCCAATCACTTTAGGCCAATCCAGGCAAGGCTATAACTCACTAGAATTAACCAGCCCAGACCAGCCCAGATCACACCAGTCCAGGTTAGATGCTATCAGTAAGGATCAGTCCAAAGAAGAATAAATCAGCCCAAACCAGAACAGAACAGGTTGGCTTAGACCAATTAGATCAGGCTGGAGCATACCAACACAAATCAGACCAGACTAGCTTAGACCAGACCAGACCAATTACACTAGACTAGATTAGATTACACCAGTCTAGACCGCACTACCATAGGCCAGTCTAGACTAGTTTAGACAACACCAGAACAGACCAAACTGGGTCCGTTTAGACCAAGCTAGACAACACCAGAATAGATTAACCCAGTCAAGTTTAGATCAGCTCAGATGTTAGACCAGAATAGACAAGACCAGACAAGCTTAAATGAATACAGACTAGACTTAAAGCAGACTAGACCAGCCCAAACCAGATAAAGCTATATGAAGCCAGATCAGACCCCCGCAGTCCAGTCTAGGCTAGTTTTGACCAGAACAGAGCCCCTTCTACCTAATTTAAGGTCCTGTGATATGTGCCCAGTTCCTGGGGCTGGCTATATCCTACACAGCTCACTCCAGAGGTCAGAAGAGGTAACCGATGTCACTAGAAGCTACAGTCTGCAAGTCCTTTCTTTCAGTTCACACAGACTAGACTGTCTCTACCAGCACACATGAACCATTGCTCCTGTAGGATCCAGGGCAGCTTGGTGTACACCTGCCAAGACAGGCTCTCTGGAGAACAACTGGAAAGTAGGCCGAGTCTCAGTTTACCCTAAGGCAAAACCTAATTCCAAGAAGGACCACAGACTGGGACCACCTAGGCCCTGCTCAGGAACAAACCATCCAAGGGAAATTCCTGGCATGCCAACTGTTGGAGGTAGGAACACCTGCTGTTCCTTAGCCCAGCACACACCCAACCCCTTTTCACCAGGACACCCATAGACAAATGTCAGCCAATCAGGGGTCCTGAACCTCAGAAATCCCTCACCCCAACCTCTGCTATTATAAAAGTCCCAACCCAACTAAGCTGGGGGCTCTTTAGTTGTGCCAATGCATTGGACACGGGGAGAGTCTGAGTTCCAACTTGAATAAGAGTAAAGGCTCTTTGCTTTTCCATACAGGACTCGGTTTCCTTGTTGGTTTTCAGAGGGTTCCGTGAACTGGGCATAACACCTCCTATATAGACATTACTCCCCAAAATCTGCTCCCTCAACCCCCCAGTCTAGTCCCTCTGAAAGGAGGGAGACCTGAACATACGAACCAAAGCCCACTCCCTTGCACACGGCCCGCCTGGGTGGCAGTACCCTCTGCTTGCTTTCCTTTGAGCCGGGCCCCTGCTGCTCCTGATGTCTGAGAAGTGTTCGTTTCACTGAGATCCCAGCCTTGCCACGTGTGAGGCCTGTGAGGCGAGGCAGGCTTCCTGCTGAAATCAAAAGATGAATTGGGACCTGGCGGCTGGCTTTTACCTGCTCATCATTTCAGCCCCCCTCTGGGAAGCGTCCCCTTTCCCACTGCAAAGCGAACATTAATCCAGGTGGAACATAATGAGATGCATGTTTGCACGGGCAGGTGGAGGGAGAGAACTGAGCTAGGATCCAGGATCAAAGACACCAACCAAGGTGTCTGAAGCCAGGGTAGCCAGGGCTCCCACCCACTGCCCCCCCCATATGGTCCATCTTTTGGGAACACAGTGGCCTCCTCGAAGGTATGGGCTGGGTCAACCTGTGCAGGAGGGCAGGGTCCCCACAGGTGTCTCCCTGGCTCTCGAAGGGTAGGGGTGAAAGGTGTAAAGGGCATCATTAGGTTACACGGCTCTCACCAGCGTGTGCACACTTCCTGCAGCAGGCCCAACCAGTGCTCAGTGCATTGAAAGTTGGCATCACAGGCACAGACAGCCTCTGCCCACCCGAGCCCCCAGATAAGTAAAGAAATGGGACCCCTTCCCTGGCTATGGACAGTATGCTTGTGAGAGCCTCAGAGACTTCGCAGTGCAAGTGGGGCCTCACTGCCCTTATGGTGTGGGACTTCCACCTTCATCTTTACCTCCATCTTTACCTGGAGAACAATGGTGTGTTTATCTCACTATCCTGCAAGCCCTGTGATAGTAGGAATCTCATTCCAGGGGCTGGAGCCGTGACTCAGCAGTTGAGAGCACTGGCTGCTCTTATATACAGGGCCCTGGTTCTCAGCACCTATATGGCAGCCTATAGCTATCTGTAAGTACAGTTCCAGGGGCTCTGATACCCTCTTCCGGGGCCCAAGGGCACATGGTGCACACAACATGGTGCACACAACATGGTGCGCACACATCCAGGCTGGCAAATACTCATACACACACACACACATATATATATATAAATATATTTATATATATAAAAGATATATATATTTATATATATATATATAAAAGAATCTTTTTCCACCCTTTCAGCAGGCTGGAGGACATAGTGACTGCCATCCATCACTAGACAGATGGGAGGAAAGCCGACACTCACCCTCAGTGGTGTTGCCCAAGGCCCCCAGACTGAGTTTACTCTGAGATGACCTCATTCTGTCTTCTCAGGTTGAGATTTCGTTGCCAGGGCAACAGTGTAAGGGGTGGAGCCTAATGGGAGGTGCTAAGGACAGGGTTGAGACTCAGGCTTTAACACAGCTGGCTCTTGTGCACTGTTTCCTGGTGAGCTGCTTCTGGCACATTCCAGAGTGGGGTGAAGCAGAAGCAGTCCCTCAGCCTTGACCTTCCCAGCCTCCCTGTGCTTAGTTCATCCCCACACCAGCAGAGAGAGCACACACCCCTTCATGTGGGCTTCATTCACACATTGTTACCTGCACAGGCACTATTGAAGGGGCAGGTCATAAGAGACACCCACATGATGTTAAATGTTCTGACTGGCATGTGTGTGTGTGTGTGTGTGAGCGCGCGCGCGCGCGTGCACGCGCGTGTTCCTTTATGTGCACATGGGCATGTGAAGAGGTCAAAGGTCAGCCTTGGGTTTTGTTCCTCAGGTGCCATCTACCTTGTTTTGTGAGACCAGTTCTCTTCTGGGTCTAGAGCTCTTCAAGCAGCCCAGCACTGAGAGTACCAACACATGCTACCATTTTTAGTTTTTGGTGTTTTTTTTTTTTTTTAAACAAAGCTTCTGGGGATTGCACTCATATCCTTGAGTTTACTGAGCCATCTCCCAAGTCCTTTTGTTTTGTTTTTCTTTGCTCTTTGAGACAGGTGCTCACTATTATAGCCCAGGCTAACTTCAGACTCCCCAAGGCTGGGATTGCAGGTACACTGCCACACCCAGGTTAGCTGCTACATTTTTTTTTAAATAATGATTGCTTTTCTAAGATTCATTTAGTTTTTATTCATGTGTGTGTGTGTGTGCATGTACACATGTATGTGGATACCATAGATGTTAGGTCTCAAACCTGGGACAAATAGCTCAGGTGCCTATTTGACCATAGATGCCAAAAGAGGCACCAGATCTTCTATGACTGGAGTCCAGGTAATTGTTGAGCCACCATGTGGGTGCTGGAAACTGAACTCAGGTCCTCTGCAAGAGCAGCAAGCCTTTAATGACTGAGCCATCTCTCCAGCTAGGTTGTTACTTTTTTTTTTTATAAAGATGCAGGTAGAATTAATTTTGGAGTTTTATTAAATATGTATAAACCACTTTTCCGTTCCTGTGAACTGACACAGATAACAAAGGCTCCTACACAGCCATCCCTTTGGTCCTTCTATGCCCCCCTTGTGCTGAGGACTCAGTGGCTCACCATTCTGGCTCCCAGTGCACCCAGGACCCAGAGTTCCACCTGTTAGGAGAGCTCCACTATTGAACCACACCAGCCCCTTCCCGCTCTGCTGTCCCCTGAGATCCTTGGCACCCAGGCTGGGATTCCGGGCCTTTGACGAGCAGCTTCCTGTTTCTAGAGACTCCCTCCTTCTCTCCCCAGGTGCATATATTTGCATACAATTGCACTGAGAATGCCTGGGTTTAAGCTTCCACTGTCTGCTTTCTGCTAACTGAGCTGGTCCTCTTAAAGGGAAAACACAAGTTTCTTCCTTCTGAGGGTTTGAAACTATGGAGATGCTGTTTTCTGGTCAAACGATCTAGTGACTTCCTTGAGGACAAGGAGCCCACCTTTTTGTTTCAAAAGATGCCCTTGTGGAGAGAGTGATGAATCTGAGCCGAGATAGGGAGTTGGGTGGGAGGTTTTGCTTGATAAACTGGTGAAGCCCCTAGAAGCCCACACTGGGAGTACAGTGGCAAAGCCAACTCAGGTGACCAGGGATCTACCAGAATGAGGACAGGAGTTTAGTTCTAGAACCCACAGTATGGCAAATAGACTGGCCTAGAGATCTTGAGTGTAGGTGTGGATGGGGGATGGGGGTTTAGGAATGGAGGGAGTGTTGCAGACCCAGACTTTGATCCCAACTCCGTCCCAAATCTGTAGCACTGCCCAGATGTTAATTGCATCCTTTGGGATGGCTGAAGTCTAGAGTTTGTTGAGCATGGGTTCAGGAAGCTGTGTTCCCTGGTCCTTTGTGGGTCATAGGAAGGAGAGCGAAACAGGGGCTGGGGCTAGGAAGGCTGGAGTCTATCTTGGCAACCTGGGTAGGTAAGGCCATGGTCACACGTTATGTTGGTACTGGATCCAGGCCACAGCACCCATTATTCGGGAATGGGAACCAGCCTGGTGTGTTGCAGTGTTGGGACATAGAGGTGTTAGGATGAACTCCAGCCTCTAATGAAACTGCTAACAGCAGGCAGCATGCACAGAGCTCAGTAGCACCAATAGCTGGGGAAATGCAAATCAAAGCCACACTGAGTGGCCACAGTCATTGCAGCACTGTGCAGCAGGGAGATGACCTGTTCATCGCCTGCCAAGCCTACAGAAGGCAACTTTGTGAAACCTTCTCTCACAGTTTAAAATACAGAATACAGGGAGATGGTTGAGAAGGTGAAGTGCTTGCAATGCAAGGAAGAAGACCTGAGTCCGGCAGAGACCACACATTTATAATCCCAGCATCTGGGGTGCAGAGATGGGGGATCTCTGGGGTTTGTCTACTAGTCAGTCTAACTGACCGGTGATTCTCCAGGTTCAGTCTCAGAAAGTGTGATGAAAAGTGATTGAGGATGTATGCACACATACATAAATAAAGAGTAAAAAGAGGCCTGGTACTGGCATCCAAGAGGCCTTGGGGTCTGTCCCCAATGCCATAAAAGCAAGACCCTCAATGAACTTTCACCTCACACCCATCAGGATGCTCACCATACAAAAAGAGAAACAGCAGATGGGTATGTTGGTGAGGATTTGGGCAGCCTTGGGGCTCTGTCTGGGGCACTGTGGTCCACGGCATCCAGTGGTAGAGCCTCTACAGCAAAAGCCTAGATGAACAGAGACCAACACTCAAATGTTAGCACACAGTACAAAAGCAGGGCTTTCAACTGCCATATTTTTCAAACAGGTAAAAGCTAGAACCTTAAATGTATCCCTGGACTAGAGTAGCAGTAAAGCCAGAAGGATTGAAACATACTCTGTGGCCTTATAGAGGAAGGAATTCTGTACCTGCTAGAACATGGAGGAGTCCTGAGAACACAATGCTCAGAAAGACACCAGTCACAGAAGACAAGACGCAGGGCTTCTCCTTAGAGGGAAAAATCAGACTCTTAAAATCATAAGTTGGATGGGACTGTGGGGAGGGGAGACAGCAAGGGGGGAAGAGGAGGAGGGGGGAGTATTTAACGGACCAATAAGGAGAGTTCCAGAGCTGGCTGACTTGAAAACTCCACTGAACTGCCTACTCAACAATGGCAAAGAAGATACTGTGCTCTGTATATTTAACCATGATTAGAAAATCTAGAAATAATTAGATAGAATGTTGTATGATGAGATATGACCTCTTGATTAAAAAATGAAATGTTTAAAACAAAATCAAGACAATATCAAGTGAAAAAAAAAAAGGGTGCCTTCCACTCTGCAGGCTGCAGGGTGGCAAGTTGTTCTGTGCCATCCATGATCTTCCAGGTTACAATGTCCCTGGGGTGGCACAGAGAGACGCCTGCTAAAGGTCATAGATACAGCCTTGAGGGGATGAGCATTTGGGGGTACCAGAAGGTCCACGTGGAATGACCAAGCACCTGGAGGGCCATTTGCTACATGCAGGGCTCTGCTTGCTCGGTCCTCATGGGAAGCTGCACTATAGACGGGGAGCCAGAGCAAGAAGTTAGGTGAGATGGCCACAAACATCCAGGAGGACAGTCACCGACACGGTGCATTCCTGTCCACTGCCATTTAGGGCAGCTCCGGTGATGGAGATTCCAGCTTCCCTACTTGAACCTCCCCACCCCCACCACACAGGTTTCTAAATCATCAGGTCCCAGGTCCATGTCAGAGCTGCAGAGCTTTCCAGTGCCCATAGTGGGTTATCCAGGCAAGCTAGACACAAAAGGAAGTGACCACGGGAGGGCTCTGGAAAGAGTGGCTTGCTCGGCTCTGGTACACACTGGATGTAAGACTGTCCCAGCAGGGCCAGGAGGAGGCAATGCCCACAGGCACTGGTGTCTCAGACCCAGGGGCAGCAGAAGACCTGGTCAGCTGGGCAACTCGGCCATTTCCCAAGGATGGCAGGTCAGACTTCATTCAGCCTTCAGGAACAGGATTCTCTGCTCTCCACCCACACAGATCTAGAGTTCAGTGGGACTCACCAGGCCTCCAGTCTTGGTGGCTTTGGCTGAGAAGGTTCAGGAGGTGACCATACCTTAGGAGAATAGGCAGGGCTAGGGGCGCACATGCCCATGAAACTAAGAGACCTCGAGACCCTTGGCCTCATCCCAGGACAGTCCAGAGGCAGGTGCTGTGGGTGTGTGGCAGACCCCGATTCAGGATGACTTGCGTAGCCTAGCAGCCTAGCATCAGGGCTTCCCCTGCCCCCTAGCTGGAGGGAGCAGGCCCATTGTTACTTAGTCACTACAAAAACACATGGCCCTGGCAGTCAGGCTCAGATGCGGAAAGGTTTGAGTGTCCTTTTAGTTCTGAGGAGAGCAGCTCAATCACAGATGTGTGTGAGCTCATTCTACACACATTGTGGCCTCAGGACCTTGGCATGAGCCATACCCTGGCCAGGAACTTAGTCCCTGATGTTCTGAGCAAAGTTTTGATGAAATATTTCTCATAAGGAGCTCTTCCTTGGCTACCATCACCCATGGCTCACGAGGGTAATGGTGGAACTCGGGGTTTTTAACTGTGAAACATTGGACTGGGAGTTTTGCCAAAAATCCTAGAAATCTCCAAATTGGGATTGCATAGAAGTCCCACTCAAACGTGTGTGAGGGCCAAGACTCCCTCCCATGGACGGTAGGGCCCTCATCCCTGCTCTCCATTCTGGAGGAGTTTTTATTTGCCTCAACCTACAGAAAAAATAATGTTGATGGCCCCAGGTTGCCAAAGACATTGAGGCTCAACCCAGCTGCTGATCAAAGCCATAGACCTCCCGGTAATGGAATACAAAGCACGAACCTACAGAGCCCCAGCCTTCTGAGCAACTGATTGGACTGTCCCTAGACCTATCCCGGCCCAATGAAGAGTATCACAACCCCTGTTCTACTGTGTCCCCAGCAACAGATGACAGGATATTCAGGCCAGGGCAGAGACCCAGGCCATAGGAGAAGAGGCTATGAAGGTGCTGAGGTGGGGGCATGGAAGGAGCAAGTGCAGAGGAGAGAGAGCTAGGAGGTGGGCTTGAGGATACAGGGCCTAAGTGAGGTCCAGCTTTTGCCGGCCTACCATCCCTGAGTCCCTGGTTCTAGCTCCCCCAGGACCATGTCATGGGCTAGTCCCTTGAAACCAGCAGCTTTGATGGTACCAGGCACTCAGCATGCTTCATGGAGACAGTTGTGCCCGTGTGGCTCACCCCTCAGCACCCAGGATGGGAGGGGGCAAATAAGTAGGTGGCCAGAAGTGAGCTTAAAAGTCTTTCTTGGCCAGGCAGTGGTGACACACACCTTTAATCCCAGCACTCAAGAGGCAGAGGTAAGTGGACCTTTGTGAGTTCGAGGCTAGACTGGTCTACAAAGAGAATTCCAGGACAGCCAGGGCTGTTACTCAAAGAAACCCTGTCTTAAAATATGTCATTTCCTGGGATGTTCTGCTCTGCCCCCACCCTCATCCCTGCCTCATGGCTGAACACACGGCATGAGGAAGGATAGCTTCATCAAGGACACACATATCAGGAAAAAATGAGCCATATGGGGGCATTTAGCTGCCCTTTATCACAGGGGTACCCCAGTATTCCTGCTCTGGAGAGCCCACTCTCCAGTTCTGCATATCATCAGTGGGACAATACTCTCAATACAGTTACAAGGCACACATCCTTTGAAGATAAGCTTGTGAACAGCTTCCCGGGGTATAATCAGTCCTTTCAGGCATCCACTCTGGTGTCAGAAAACCATTGCCATGTGTCTGATCCCCAGGTGTGGCCTTGCTGTCTCCAGGGTCTGATCACAGAGTTCCCACCAAAGGGTCTTGCCAGTTCCCTGGCCCACCAGTCAGGGTCGGGCTGCCCATCCTCACCTTGTCTCACACACTGGTCATCCCAGGCTCCCCCTCCTAGCAAACAAGGTGAGAAATGTCCCAGCTCTCCTCTCAGGTAAGGTGCGGGGCTATGTCAAGGGCTCTGCCTCCACCCTGCTTCCTTTTCCCAAGCAAACTATCTTCAGACCACCAGACCTCATCAGTAAGCAGAGGACCACCCAGTAGCCACCACCCATAGTAGACTCTGGGAGAAAGCAGAGCACAGCTCTATACTGTGTGGGCCAAGCCTGCCAGAGAGCTGTGCTTTGGGGTCAGGAAGGGGTCACGTGAGGGAACTCAGCACAGCACATCCTGGAAGATATGAGCTGTCAACTCAGGTTAAAAGCAGCCAGACGCCACCCAGTGCAGGTACTGACGGTGTGCCTGGCAGGTGCCTGGGATGGGATAGAGAGGACACACATAGCTTGTGGCCCCAGGCATGTGGTAGGATAGGGCAGGGCAGAGGGCAACCCAGATGCAGGTAGCCCTCAGGGTTTCCCTCAGGGCCTGAATACATGGCCGGGTTATTGTATCAGTACACATTCCCAGGGAGAGCTGAGGGAGAGCCGGATGGGGGTAGCAGCACTCTGCTCTAGGACAGCACATCCTTCCGGGAATGAGCCGGGGCATCTTAGGTATATCACTGTGATCTTCTTTTGTGTTCAGCTGCCAGGTTCCTGATTAGACCCCCAATATGCCTGGGAGTTTCTTAGCACCCCAAGCACTAGAAAGCCCTGGCCTCCCATGCCCTTTCTTACCGGTGCCTCCTGCAATGCTCAGCTATCAAAGTCACTGGGATACCCATGCACCATCTCTCCAAGGCTCAGGGTACACGGCTCCACACTCACCTCCTGGCAGGGCTCATTCCTTATCCTTCATAGGAAGCAAGGTCGGACTTATCCCTCTAAGTGGACCCAGGGCTCTCTGGGGTATACAGCTTGCTGGCTCAGACCTACTGGGCTTCAGAAAATATGAGAGCCATGGGGTCAGCTGAAGGCAAGGCCACCTTGGTCTCTCTCTCACTGGTGTGATAGGAGTGGACACACACTGGGACTGTTCCTGGCCCTGAACCACAGTAGTCAGACCACTTCGGATGGTGACATTTTAACCCTACCACACTCCATTCCCACTCAGTCCAGCCTGAGTCCCAGGACCTAAATCTTCTATGTAGGTCCATGCACTCCTACCTGAACTCAGTTCCGGGAAGCCACGTCAGAACCACCTATAGGACCAACAGATATACAGGGACTGAAGCTGCATAGAGGGCCCAAGAGGGGCTGATGGCACCTTGAGGAAAGGCACAGAGGAGTTTGGGGTCAGAAAGCCAAATGATGAAAGGTAGCAGCTACCCACCAGTTGCTAGGGAAACAGAGAATGAGAATTTTCAGGTCAAGTCCATGGGAGAAGCTGTTCAGAATCCCAGAGGGAGATCCGGGAAGGAAGAAAGAAATGAAGGAGGGAGGAAGGGAGGGAGGGAGGGAGGGAGGAAGGGGGAGGGAGGGAGGGGGGAGGGAGGGAAGGAGGGAGGGAGAAAGGAAGAAAGGAAGAAAAGAAGGGGCCCTCAAATACTCTTGCTCAAACACCCAGCACAGATGTCCCCGCAGAGGCACTGGGCAGGGCAGGTGCTCACAGAAGGCCCCAAGCTGGCCCTACAGAGGCCAGGCAGGCCATGTCTATTCAGGGGCTTCACTTAGTTGAGCACACAGCCCAGATCCAGCACCCAGAGACCCCACAAGCACCATCCCGTAGTTCCTTTGCTGCCTGAGAAGTAGGATACTGTTCAGTTCCGGTTCACACAAACTGGAAGCTAGATCCCACCCAGACTGAAAGCTCCATCTGGACATCATGCAAAAGACAATAAGCACAGAGCTCAGGACACCTCTACTGACTGGATCTAAGGTGACCCAGGCCACCAACCTCAGGCTTGGACTCAAGACTATGGCTGAGACACCCTCCCCCCTCCTTGATCTCCCCACTCCTAGCCTCATTCATCCTAATCAGGCTCCCATACCTCTATTTGGGTGTCTGTCTCATTCCTTTCCTGGTGTCTTAGGGTTTCTATCGCTGTGAAGAGACACCACGACCACAGCATCTCTTATATCTAACTGGGGTGGCACTTAACAGTTCAGAGGGACATGGTGGCATGCAGGCAGACATGGTGCTGGAGAAGTAGCTGGGAGTCCTACTCTTGCAGGCAACGGGAAGTGGACTGACTCACTGGGCATGGTTTGAACATATATGTGACCTCAAAGCCCACCTCCACCCAGTGACACACCTCCTCCATCAAGACCTCACCTACTCCAACAAAGTCCCACCTCCTAATAGTGCCACACTCCATGAGATTATGGGGGCCAGTTACATTCAAACTACCATGCCTGGGGACAGACAAGTGGGGCATCCCTGCCCATTTCCCAGCCAGCCTCTGCAGCCACAGTGTGTGTTCTGGTCATAGAGAGCAGGGCAGCCACTTCCCACTGGCCCAAGTCCCAACATTCTAGCCCACAGAAAAGTATCCTAGCTGCAGGTGGCAGGGGAATCTCATTTTGCAGAGTACGTCCCCAGAAACCCATGGTCTTCCCGCACCTGACATACATGGTGACCGCTGGTTCTACATCTCCACTCACCTCCGGGCAGGAGAGTTTCTTGGGCAGGCTCTCCTCCTCCCTGGGTCCATGGGTCCAGACTGTCCCAGCCTGGTCAGTCACCAGATCTTCCTCAGTCAGTCTGTGATGGACAACCAAGGTACCGTCATGTGTGGCAGCTGGAGAAAAGGTGCCAGAGAGCTGAAGAAGGCCAGCGTAGGGCAGCCACAGCATGTATGGGCTGCTGGGACTAGAGCCAGAGCAGCCTGTCAGAGCAAGGACAGGGAGAACACCATTGTCATCACCAAGGCCCCAGTTTCAGCGAGACCAGGTATGCCCCTGCTCTGATCTGGGAGCCATAACGTTTCCTCTTCCCAAGCCAGTCCCACTTAATCCTCACCCCAACACAAGCAGGGACCAAGCTCTTCAAACACTGCAGGGGCAGCCTCCTCATCTCAGCCTTAGGGAGGCTCTGGTCTCTCAGCCCCACCCTGTCCTCCAGTCTGTCGCCACAGTCCCTTCCTGTAGGTTCCATCCTGGAGGAGCCACTGGTCCAGAGGAAGCAAGAGGAGAGAGACAGTGAGTAGATGCAGGAGTTCTGTGTAGACAGCAGCAATGACTGCCTAAAAAACTCAGGGAATGTTCCAGAGTCCCACAGAACATTCTGCAAGACGGGTTGCTCTCCCCTGGCTGATTGTAAACGCCCAGTTCCCGTGAGATGAGGACCCAAGGCTTTTATACTTTATTGAAATTTAAGTAATTTAAATTAAAAAATGAAAGCTCAAATCAGTTCAGATATTTTAGAACTACTTGGGTATGTAAATCTCTTTCAACATAAACTCCATCAAATCTAAATGCAGATCGAGTGCTTCTGATAAAAATTTAGCTTTGGAATTGACACAGGCCAAAAGTATAAAGCTCATCAGATTTCAGAGACTTAACACAACACGAGAGTAGGAGACTCAGTCGTTGCTATTTTTACACTGGTTACCTATGGAATGGCAAATATTTTTGTTATGATGGGTTAAAGTGAACTAAGATAAATAGAACTAAATACTTAACACACATGTGAATATTAACTGTCCCAATTAGCATTAACTGGCATATTGTTATCACCTGAGAAAGCACAGCAGCTGAGGAATTGTCTTTATCAGATTGGTCTGCAAGGTGTCAGTAAGGGATTGTCGACATTAATGATGTGGGCGGGGCTTGGGAGGGCCCAGCCCACTGTGGGCAGCACCATTCCTAGGCAGGTCCTGGGCTATATAAGAAACCTAGCTGAGCAGGAGACTGTAAACAAGCCAGCAGGCAGTGCTCCTCCGTGCCTTCTCCCCCCAGGTTTCCGCCTTGAATTCCTGCCATGACTTCCTTCAGTTGCAATGGTCAGACTGAGACCTGGAAATGTAAGCCAAATCCTTTCCTCTTCAAGTTGCTTTTTGGTCAGAGTGTTTTATCATAACAGAGAGGAAACTAGAATATTAACTAAATTTAATTTCTCATTAACGAAGCTGTTGTAAGTTTTTAAATTACCTACAAAGCTTATGTGATCTTTCCGATCTATGGTCCTTTTTTGGAACATCTTGGATGGAGGAAGCAGGCCTCTCTGAAGATATAATATTGGCACTGAGCCTTCCAGGAGGAGAAAGAGCCTGGCACCTGGGGCCAGATGAAGCCGCAGAGGCAAAGGCCCTGAGGCAGATGCATTTGACCTGTGTGAAGGGCTGAAAGAAGGTAGGTGACTGGAAAGGAACTAGCAAGGGGAAAGGGGGACCCCTTGGACAGGAGAACTAGGCACAAGTCGTAGACAGAGCTCGTCCAATGTCCTGTCTCATGTGCTCTTCTGTGTAGGAGTGACAAGGCGCAAGGTCTCTCCTGCATCTGTTCTCTATGAGAAAGTGCATTGGCCTTGGCACACTGCTTCAGTGTGGAAGCTCCTCTGTGACATCACTTCCAGAGTTCAAAAGTTAATTCTGGCACCAGAGGCACACAGCAGCAAGTATACCACCCAAACTGGAGCCCTGGACCCCCACCTACCAGGGAGGTGCCATGCAATCTAAGAGAAAAAGGAGCACGCAGACTCCCTCCCCTTGTGGGGCACTGGGGAAGGTCAAGGAGGTGCTGGGCCTGTGACCTCAGTGCCCTCAAGTCAGCCCAACCTGCTGGCATTCCCAAGGCCTTCCTCCCATCCTGTAGAATCAGGACATCACACGGTCTTCCTGCCCTACAACCACCGATCTGTGGAGGCCCACTGAAGAGATTACAGCTTGCCTTCTACAGACACCCTGGGCCTTGAGGCCAGCACCACTAATCCCGACAAAGGATAACAGCCACTAATTAATTCTCCGAATCTGATGGCGGCATAAACGCCAGCCAGGCTGCCCGCCTTAATGAGTTTAATCGACTGGACTTGATGATTTTATTTGAAACCTAGGGCCGCAAATTAAGCTCTTAAAAATGTACTTGAACTTGATTGGCAACTGTAATCCCAACAAAGTCAGTTTAATCCCTGGGCTGCTCGGGCAAGAGCAGCCTGCACGATGTTGCTGGCTCAGGAGCGCCCACAGAAGCCTCTACCTCCTTAGTATAGCAGGCTGCCCTTGGCCTCAGCCCGGATCCAGCCTACTGACCACATGGCAAACCCGTCTGCCCTTCAAACTCCGGTCAGAGAGACTCCTGGACCCTTCCTGAGTTCTCTAATAGCTCCAAGTGCCACCCCTCTATCTACAGCCACTTCCTTCTGACCCACTGCTCACTGGGAATTGGAGATGGCCAATTTGACCCTATTGGCCCCCATACATGTATCCTGTGGCCTCATGTTCTTCTGGGGCAATCTCCCTCACCTGCACCCACAAGGTCCCCGGGAAGTTCTGCCTACCCAGGATTCTTCTTTCAAGCTGGCCTTTCCTCACACACAGCCTCCTGACACAGAAAGCCTGGTTCCAAGCAGCGGAAGGTCCAGCACATCCCAGCCCAGCTCAGCACAGCCCAGCTCAACCCACAGTATCTGTCCAGGTGGCTGGTCTTTTAAAGGAAGGCTTGGACCACTGTGTTTGGAGAAAGCTGATACACGGTCCAGCTTTCTGATCATCCCACCTCCATGGCCCACCTCTCCACACAGCTGTGCCATGTCCTTCCTTTGGTCTCTAAGGACTCGACATGTTTATCAGTGCCCAGCCTCAACAGTAAACTTTCCAAGACCAGCCCCTGACCACAGCCCTGGTGACTCTGCCACCCTGCACCTACCCTAGTCAATTGTCCTGCTGTTGGCCTTTCCCCAGGTAGCCTTCACTCCAGACTTGTGGGAGGAGGTGACTGAGCAATCCAGAGGGCGCAGGACACTGGACTTATACTACACTGCTTTCTACACACACACATACACACACATGAACACATACATTCACACACAAATACATCATGCTAACACAAATAAACTCACTTGCACACATACATGTACACACGTTCACATATGTTTACAGGATCCTGTGCTCTGGTCATAGAACAGCCTGCCCAAAGAAGGCAACCTCTTTCTGCTTCTCTGGGTGGTTTTCCCATCCGATTGAACTGGCTCTTTTTGTTGGTGAGACCTAAAGCAATGCTACCTGCCCACAGCAGGCACACACGAGAACTAGCTGAGACCAGCTCAGACAAAGGAATGGCATCTCTGTCATCACAGTAGGGGCACATGTCCCCCACAGACCACCTATTCCAGAGCCATCTAAGTCGTATTTAGGCTGTTAAATAACCCCAAAGCTTCAGGCTGGGGAGTGAACCTGTGATTTGGAGTCATGGCAGTCACAGGCCTGGGACCCTAAATGTGCTGTCCCCTGTGCCCACTGCATCCAGTACCCACATTGCCATCTGCATTCCCTTCCACCCAGGAAGCTGGGGCTACATATTCTCTGCCCCTCCCAGCAGCATGCACACTAGCAGCGTCTCCAGCTCCTACCCCACCTCATGCCTGCAACATTCCGGACAGTGCCTGGGCCTGAGCAACAGCAGGATGCCTGAACCCCCGGGCTCCTCACGCCTGCTACCAGAGGCCAGGGTTTTGATGAAATTTTCAGATGCTATGCATCTTTCAGAAGCAGGGAGGCAGGAAGACAGTGTGGAGGGGGAGTCAGTGTGGAGAGGGGGAGTCAGTGTGGAGAGGGGGAGTCAGTGTGGA
>NW_026068247.1:93300-104931 GCF_014885135.2 Alexandromys fortis
GGGGGGGGCGGGGGGGGGGGGGGGGGGGGACAGTGGGGAGGGGGGAGACAGTGTGGAGGGTGGAGTCAGTGTGGGGAGGGGGAGTCAGTGTGGAGAGGGGGAGTGGGGAGTCAGTATGGAAGTGGGGGAGTCAGCGTGGAGGGGGGGAGACAGTGTGGAGGGGGGGAGACAGTGTGGAGGGGGAGTCAGTATGGAAGGGGAGACAGTGTGGAGGGGGAGAGTCAGTGTGGATGGGGGGAGACAGCACAAAAATGGGTGCTCCCTGAACACTTTCCATTTGAGCATGTTTGAGCCCAGTAGCGGGGACAAGCCAAAGCAGAGAGGCTCACCCAGCCCCACACCCCTGGCTGTCTCTGTTCTAGACAGGGCAAGGCCTCTCCTGCCCATGCCCTGCACTGAACAGCACAGAAGAGGGGCAGCTTCTAGCCACTGACTGCTGGGCCCATCCAAATCCTAACCTAAGATTCTGAATTTCAGAGGCTAACTCAAGACAGAAAGGCAGAAAATTAAGGGGCACAAGGAAGGGAGGAAGCCCTTCACCCTGGGACCCAGTTGCCATCCTGATGACTGAGCATCAAGAAACTTCACCATAACTAAGACAATCAAATTGTCTATAGGGATAATGCCTGCTTTCCTTCAGGATAACTCAAGCAAGGAGGTCAAAAATAGGATCTGCTTACCTGGGGACAGAAAGTTTGTCACCTGGAGTTTGACTCTGAGCTTTCTCTTGTCCCCACACCTAAAGCAAAGCACACAGCCCTCTGATAATTCCACCCTTTAAGGAAAGAGGAAAAGTGAACCAGCTCGTGTTTCTACGCTCAGTCTTAAACTTGGTTAATCTTTAAAGCCTTCTTGTAAATCACATCCTTTGAGCGAATGACTTAGAAAACCCCAGGATCAAATGAAACCATTTTAAATACACCTAAGTGAGCCTTCCAGCCTTGCAAGCTGTGGACTGTCCTCCTATGCGCCCTCTAAACACGGCTCTGCAGTCTGAAGTGTGTCTCTTGTCATTGTCATCTCTTCTCCCTGCTTAACAAACTCACTGACTCGCTTCACTCTGGCTTATCCCCAAATTCTTTGCTCGGGTGTAGTCAAGCATCTGACTTCACCCCAATGGAGGTCTCTAAGGTCCAAGGGGATTCAAATTACTTGCAGTCATGCTGGGCTGTGGACACTGGCCCATCAGCAGACTCACAGCCAGCCAGTTCCAGAAGCCCATTGTGGTAGAGGATGCAGGTCATAGGGTCCATCTGCCCAGAAGGGTCTGATTATTTCAGGAAGCTCCCCCATTCACAGGAAGGAAGAACTCGAGCCCTGTGGCTTTCTGGCTCATTGCCTCTGCGTTGTCTTATTGATTGGTACCCCATCGATCTCCCGTAGTCTCACGGCAGTTGACCATTGGTCTGCTTTCCTTCCCTTGGCGGCTTAGCCCGAATCAGGCTGGGTTGCGGCTGTGTTCTTCAGAAGGAGGGGTGAGTTGAAAGCTCCGTGCTTGTGTTTCCTCTCCAGTTTGCAAACTCAATTTTACTCCTAGCGTCTCAGTCCTAGTTCCTCCTTTTCAGTCTCCAGTTTCATCTCCTTAGCCCTTGGTCCTTTGCAGCCTTCCCCCGGCAGCCGTAGGCCGCATCCCTTCCATGGCTTCATCATCAACTCCACCTTCCTATCCTTCCCACCTTCTACATGCGAAAGCTCCCCCCTTTCTTAAATCTTGAATCTCTTCTTTCTAAATCCAAATTCAGAATCTAAATTCAAACACTGCAATGTCCGTTCCTAGGCCTTGCCGAGTTCTTAACTTCCATCTCTGCAGGGGCCTCCATGATTCCCCTCCCTGGCATCTTTCTCACATGGACCCACCTGTGGCTGCTTTGCACAGTGGGAGGACTAAGGGAAGCTGAAGGGGATGGTGGTGCTGGATGCTGGGCCCAGATAGACAGTGCCTGCAGCTTTAGGGAGTACTCAGGGAACTTCTCTGGAACTGTTATCCTCTGACCCTGCCTGGGGCATGGTTCATGGGACCCCAAAATCACCATATCACAGTGCACACGCAGGAGCTGTCCTTGGCCCAAGGCCCAGGCTCTCCTCCTGCAGCTCAGAGGTCACCATGGACAGGAGATTGGTTCACGGAGCCTCTGACACTGCAGAAGGTGTCGGGGGTCCCAGAGGACCCCCTACCCATCACTGTACAGCCTCTGGCTTCCTTACAGGTTGTCTTTCAAAACCTCAGAGCAAAATTCACTCCAAATGAAACAGCCCTGAGCTCCACTTTCAAAGTACTTGGGAAAATAAAATAGAAATAAAGGGGACCCGATTCCACCTCTAGCTCATACTGCCAGAGAAGGACGACACACCAGGCCCAGAGGAAGCCAGTCATCTGTGGTGACGTGAAGTCATGACCAGAGCATGGCTTCCAGGCTACTTGCATGATAGTGTCTGTGTAGTCGTGGTTCACATCTGAAGAGTCTCCCAGAAGTTCACACGAACAATTGTTCCCCAGCAGAGGGAGTTACTTGGGGGAGTTGAAAGAGTCTTGAGGGGGTGGAGGAAGTGAGTCATAGGGGTGGATCTTTGGTGGTTATAGCCACACCTCTGATTTTGTCCTCCCTGTTTCCTGGGCCTTTGTGTAAACAGCTTCTGCCATACCTCCCATCATCCAGTACAGCCGTTCCTGCTTCCCCGCCTCCATCATCCAGTAGTACAGCCGTTCCTGCTTCCCTGCCTCCATCATCCAGTACAGCTGTTCCTGCTTCCCTGCCTCCATCATCCAGTACAGCCGCTCCTGCTTCCCTGCCTCCATCATCCAGTACAGCCGATCCTGCTTCCCTGCCTCCATCATCCAGTACAGCCGATCCTGCTTCCCTGCCTCCATCATCCAGTACAGCCACTCCCGCTTCCCTGCCACGTGGACTGTATCACCAAAACTGTGGGTCCAAGTAAACCTTTTCTCCCTTCAGATGCTCTGTCAGACATCATCACAGAGCACAGTAACTGATCACATGGCGTGACCTCTTTCTGTTCCCTTCCTTTTTGTTTTATGTTTTTTCTTAAGAAGAAATTGGTTCCAGGTATGGATGTAGAAGTGTGTATGTGGAGGTGTGTCTGGAGGAGGGTGTGTTGTATGAGGGTGTATGTAGAAGTGTGTGTGTGTGTATAGGAAGTGTGTGTGTATACAGAGGTGTGGGGGGTGTATAGAGAGATGTATATGTAAGGTATGTATGTGACTATGTGCATGTGGGGTGTCTTAGTTAGGGTGTCTTAGTTAGAGTGTCTTTGTTAGGGCGTCTTAGTTAGGGCTACTGTTGCTGTGATGAAACACCAGGATCAAAAAGCAAGTTGGGGAGGAAAGGGTCAATTTGGTTTACTCTTCCTTATCACTGTTAATCACTAAAGGAAGTCAGGATAGGAACTCAGTCAGGAACCTGGAGGCAGGAGGTGATGCAGAGGCTATGGAGGATGCTGCTTACTGGCTTGCTCATCATGGCTTGATCAACCTGATTTGTTAGAGAACCCAGGACCGCCCACAATTGACTGGGCCCTCCTCTGTCAATTACTAAGAAAATATCCTGCAGGCTTGCCTGCAGCATGATCTTATGCAGGCATTTTCTTAACTGAGGTTCCCTCCTCTCAGATGACTTTAGCTTGTGTCAAGTTGACATAAAACCATCTAGCACAGGGGGTACGTATGAGGATATGTCTGTAGAAATTCATGTTTGTGTGAGGGTATATATGGAAGTATAGATGAGTATGTATATGTGGGGGTAGGTGGGGGATATGCAGAGGTGAGTGTGTGAATGTGTATGGAGGGTTTATATGAAAAAGGTGTGTATGTGGGGGGGTGAGAGTGTGGAGAGATGTATGAGAGCATGTATATGTGGGTATATTGTGAGGGTGTATGCAGAGATGTGGGGTGCACGTGGAGGAATGTATGGATATGTATGTGTGGGTGTTTATGGGTCTATGCAGGGGTGTATGTGCGTGAGGGGGTATATGTGACAGGGTACACCAGAGAACTCATGTCCACACACAGAAAGAGGCAGGAGAGAGCTGAAGAAGCCCCAGCCCCGGTTCCAGGAAGGTGCAGATATATCTCTGCATTTATTCTGGGCCTCTCTTTGCTGTACAAGGAGCATGCATCATCCTAGCTTTTAGTAACAGTCTTATTAAAATCAAATAAAGCCTGGGGGTCTCTGATACAGGCTCTCATAGCTCCCACAGAGAAGCTGGGTTCTTCACCAGTGGTCTTCACCCAGCTGGAGTGTGGGAGAGGGGACCTAGGGACCCAGCTAGAATGTGAGGCATGGGAGAGGGGACCCTGGTTCATCTGCCGTGGATCACTTCAGCTAGAAGTAGCCAACCATCCAACTTTGGGTCCTAGAAAAGCAGAGACGAATTTTGTCAGTATCTGTCCCTAATCCCTCCCCAGGGGCTCAGGACCCCCTGCAGAGAACAGTCCAACCCCATGGCCAGCCTTGAGGGCCTTGTCCTGGTGTACAGGCGGGTGGGTGGGACTGCACCCTCAAGGCCAGAAACTGGGGTACCCACGTCTTCCAGGTTTCTAATGTCAGTGCCTTTCTCTCAGTGACCTCCTTTCCCAGGGCCTCATCCACTGAGCTGGGAAGACTGGGATGAGTGGCCTAGGGCAGCTCCGCATTAGACGTGCTTGAGCTGACCACAGGCTGCCTCCTACGGTGGGAGCATGAAACTCGGCCATGGGTCACGGGAGCGGAGGGCACAGATATTTTGAAGGTAGAGGCCCAGAGTGGCCTAAGGGAAGGGCCGAGAGACAGGCCATTGGGTCCAAATCTTGGCTCCTCTATTCTTTCCTAGCTGTGTGACGTCGGGCAAGTTGCTCAGCTCTTAAAGTTCTCAGCTTCCTTTTGTGTAAGCAGGTTGGTAATAGATCCACTGTGACCAAAGGACACAAAGGAAGTTCTCAAACATTTGCCCCTGTGGTCAGTGTTTCTCCGAGGAATCCAGACCTGGCACAGGCCCCACAGGTGACGTCCAATACCTTCTTGCAGCTGAGGGCCTGTTGAGGCTGTAGAGGACCCTCTGATACAGACACATGGACCCAGTAGGAGCACGGCTGGCCCCAGTGTGTTTGTTTACTATGCTATTCTGTTATTTTTTCTCCTTGCTATGGTCAAACATCTGACCAAAGCAACTTAAGGGAGGAAGGGCTTAACTCAGCTCGCGGTTATGGGGACAGTCCGTCATGGCTGGGAAGTCACAGCAGGAACATGAGGTCAAATTGCTTCTGCAGTCAAGAAGCAGAGAGAAATGAACACTGGGGCTCAGCTAGCTTTTCCCTTCCTGGTCCAGAACTTCTACCTGTGGAATGGTGCTGCCTGCATTTAGGGGGGGGGTCTTCCCCCATCAATTAATCCAAACTAGAAACTGCCCTCACAAACATGCCCAGAGGTTCACCTCTTAGATCCTAGAGGCCGACAAGGTGACGGTCAGCCTTAACCATCTCAGCTGTATAGCAAGTACCCTTCACTCAGTGACATCACGTCTGAAGACCTGGTGGTGTCTTCACAGGCAAGAATCCATCACTATGAGCTGGCTCCCCCTGTGTGTCTGCCAGCTGGGCTGCGCTCTTAGCCAAGCCTGGCTTCCCAGTTCCCCACCAGCCTATGGGTTGTTGACAGGATTTGGCTTCTTGGAGGGCCAGTACCAAATGTCCCCATGGTCTTGGTGGCAAGAAGGAGGCACCCTGATGAGTCTCTAGGGACTGGGAAGCTCAGAGCGTACCAGCTGGGGAATCCCCTGTGGCTGCCCTTCACCACCCTGGCTGCAGGTGGAGCTTGACCAGTATGTGAGTCCCACAGGCACAGAATGCCCTGGGCCCTGTCAAAGGCAGGTCACCATAGCCTGCTATACCTTGGCATTCCTGGGGGCCTCTATCAGAGAGCCTTGACTCTTTACTCATTGCAAATTTGCCTAGCAACTGTTGCCAAGCAACAACCTTCAGAAAGAGAGGCCAGAGAACTCAGCTCTGCTCAAGGTTGGAAGGAGGAAATATATAGGTCAGTGGGTGCTGGGCTCGGAGTCCACATGGATTCCTCTGTCCAGGCCATATTGGGTGCCAGGCCACGCCCTGCTGTGGGACCCCGACAAAGTCACACGGCCCCATTGGAATGTCAGGTTCCATCTGTTGTGGGGATAGATGGTGTCTGAGCAGGAGAGGATGGTGAGAGTGTGGCCCTGGAATGCTGCGGCCACAGGAGGGAACTTGAATTTTATCAGGAGACCAGCTTGGCTGGAGCATCCCCACTTCTTTCTCATTCAGGGCTCTCAGGTCCATCCTTGCCTGCACCCCCAAGATCCTTCACTCACTGGTGTATCAGTCACCCATGGGAGAGAGAAAACAAGAAACCGGATACATGAGATAGCACATTACAAGCAGAGTTGGACCAGAACAGGGAGATGGAACTATCCGGAGCATGAGCGTTATAACCTTAAATCAAGTAGTTGGGGCTGGAGAGACGGCTCGGCAGTTAAGAGCACCGGCCGCTCTTGTAGAGGACCTGGGTTCAGCCCTCATCACCCACCCAGCAGCAGGCTCACAACCACCTGTAACCCCAAGGCATCTGACACCGTCCATAGGCATCAGGCACACATGTGCTACACATACGTACACAGAGGCAAAGAACTCACATTTTTAAAAAAAAAAATTATGTTTTTTTAAATAAGTCGTCAGGGAAGGTCTTTTGTAATCGAGAGCCTTGAGGGACGCCAAAGGGAGGAAAGAAAGCAAAAGCCATGGGTATCTGGGGCAGAGGGCACAAGTAACAAACACTAAGGAGTACGTAAAGTTTTGAAAGAGAATCGGAAGGTGACTTCTAATTCATGCTTGCTAGGAAAGACTGCACAGCTGGCCAAAGGACAAGGCAGGTGTAGATGAGCCTGCATGGGAGGTGTTCCTAGTAAGCACTAACTGCAGCAATCAGCATTCAGGACACAGCCGGTGTCCCCTAGAGAGTGGTGGCTGCAGCTGCCTTCTGATGGGGTGACAGGAGGGGCAGGGATAAGCAGGACTGGGCTGGCTGGAGCTAGCTGAGCAAGGGTCAGGGGGCGGGGGGGGGGGCTCCTGTGACAGAGACGGGGGGGGGGAGCACACTGGCAAGGAAGCCCTTGTCCCTAAGGGGGCTAGACAGGAGCTCTGGCTGGGTTCCTGACAGGGCTTGCCAGACTGACCATGACCCTGTCTTTGAATGGGATGCAAACCGAGCTGGTAGCTCGTGCCTGTAACCCCATTTACTCAGCACTGGAGAGGCTGAGGCGAGAGAATCTCTGTGAGCTGGAGGCCAGTCTGTGCTGTGTGGTGAGTCCAAACTTGGAAAAGAGAGGGATCTGAGACAAACTTCCTGTGCTGACAGCTCATATGAGTGAGCCCCCCGCCCCCCCCGCCCCCCCCCCGCCCCTGGCTCTCCTTGCATTGGCAGGGATTCCCTTCCAGAAGAGCACATCCCTGTGGCTCCTGTGACTGCATGACCAGAGCAGCACAAGGGAAACATGAACACACAGAATGCTATAATTGTCTTGGTGCAAGGAAAACTGTCTGATGGCTTGCTCCCAATGGCTGTGACATGAGGGGAGTATGACTGTGGGGAGACACTGAGAAGCCTGTTTTCCTCTAAGTTGTTTTTTTTTTTTTTTAAATCAGGGTATTTTAGCACAGGCACAGAAATAAAACTAGGCCATAGTGTACCATAGTGTACGACTTAAGGAAGAAGGCAATGAAGCAATGGTGCCAAGCAGTGAAGAAATGCGAACTCCCAGCTAGAATGATATACCCAGCCAAACTGTCCCCTGCATGTGGCTCACACCAAGATTCATAAATGCTCAAGTCCCTTGCAGTAAATAATGTCATATTTATACATAACCCATGCAAATCCCCTTTACACTTGAAATCACCTCAAGATCACTTATACTACCATCATATGCATTTACTTACATGAGATGTAGAGGAGCTCATATACGGAGTACTTATAATGGCTTGTGGTGTAGTATTTCTGCTGTGTGTGATCCTAGTGCTGTGGAAGTTGTCTCGGGTTGCACTGTTCCTTGCAGGTAGCGCTGTTTGAGGAGGTGTGAAACCTTTAGGAGGCCAGGCCCTGACTGGAGGGGGTGAGTTGTTTGGGGTAGGTCTTGTTCTTCAACCTGTCTCTGCTTCCTCATCCATTCAGATGGCAGTGAGCAGCCTCAGGCTCCTCCGGCCAAATCTTCCCCACCCTGATGAACTGTGCTCTTAGACCATGGGGGCAAAAAAAAAAAAAAAAAAAAAAAAAAAGTTTTTCCTTCGATTGTTTCTTGTCAGATATTTGGTTGCAGCAAGGAACAAAGTAACTAATACAGAAGGCTGAGACTGAGGCAGGAGGATTGTGATGAGTCTGAGACCCGGCTAAGAACAGCTGTATAGATGAAAAATAATATCCTAAAATGTAAGATAAAATAATTTGAGACACGCAAGGCCTCACCAATGCTGCCCGCTGCCCCCAGCCACCATGCACGCTTGTTAAGGAGCCTCCTAGGAAATGTGCCTGGCTGACACAGGCACCATCAAGGAAGTACAGGCATGGGGACCCTTGGCCCTGAGGCTAGAACATAGGAATGAGGTTAGCATCCTGCCTAGGATCCTAAGGGAGACCCAAGATCACAACACAGTCAGCTAAGACACACGGGATCCAGGAGGGATGTGGGCAAGAACAAAGTTAGATGTGTGTTTGAGTAACGGTGAAACAGAGCCAGCTCCCCATGTGGGGCCAACCCAAAGGGGGGAACTGTGTAAGAAAAGAAGGTGTGGCTTGAATGAGAAATGCCCCCATAGGCTCAGATACTTGAGCATCTGGTCCCCAGTAGGTAGTGATATTTAGCAAGATTTAGGAGGTGTGGCCTTGCTGGAGGAAATAAGCCACTGGGGTGGGGTTTGGGAATACATAGTGTCTCCTTACTTCCTGTTCTCTCTCTCTCTCTCTCTCTCTCTCTCTCTCTCTCTCTCTCTCTCTCTCTCTCATTTTATGTGTATAGGTGTTTGTTTGCATGTATCTGTGTACCATGTGTATGTAGTGCCCTTAGAGGTCAGAAGAGGGCAACAGCCTCGGGACTGGAGTTACAGACAGTTGTGTGCCACCATGTGGGTACGGGAATCAAATCCTGGTCCTTTGAAAGAGCAGCCAGTGCTCTTAACCACTGAGCCATCTGTTTAGTCCCCGAAGCTTTATTTTTTTTGAAATTGTGTATGTTTCTTTTTTGTATGTACACATGACTGTGTATAGGTCAGACAGCTTGCAAAAGCCAGTTCTCTCCTTACATCACACAAGGCCAGTGATGGAACTGAGGTCCACCTTGGCAGCTGCTTCACCTGCTGAGCGGCCGTGCCAGTCCTGATGCCGGGCTCCTCAAAGGAAAATTACAGCCCTGATGTTACTAAGAAGGGCTGGCAATAATTTGACCCCACTTCCAACTTAACAGAAGAACAACACAGCCCTGACGGTTCTTCAGGCCCTCCTGTGTGTGAGCACATTTCCGGAGAGCAGAACCCTCAGACGAACAGCCCTCTGAGATGGCAGCTTGACGCTTAGGCTTGCGTTTCTGCAATCAAAATGGGCCCAGATGGTCCTCCCAGGCTAAGTGGAGCTAACCTGTGCTATGACACATGTGACTTTCGAGGCTAGACCACAGCAGGCTCCTCAAAGCCACTGGAGGCTTCCTCATGGGCCCCTGCCCTGGAGAAGGCAGCTGCTATTTACTTAGGATGCCTGAGCGGCTCCTGTGGGGATCGCCTACCAGCAGGAACAGTGTCCTGGGTATCAGCTGCAGCAGAGTGAGGGACTAGATTTCAAGGAGAGACCTGGTGATCCAGACAATCAAGAACGGTGACAGCAGCCACGGTGGCTATGGGAGGGTGCGGACAGAAAAAGGCCCAGCTGGACATGTCAGTAGGGATGGCAGCCCAGCTCTGTAGCCAGCCTGTGACATAACCTGACACCTGGAGACCTGGGGGGGGGGCTGGGATGTCCCCATTGCTCCCTTCTGCAAGCTCTGTACCGTCTAAATCAGAGCTTGCTCTCCTGGCCACTGGAAGTTCTGACCTCTGCAGCTGACTGATTCTGGCTGTGTTTAGCCAACACAGCTGAGCAAAGCCATGTATACCAAGGGGTCACATACCAAAGATAGCACAAGGGAACTGAGATGACCTGGACCCTCCTGAAGGACTGGGTCCAGGAGAGTGAGAGGTAGCAGCTGAGATGACGACAAGGACTCGCCCACCATTAGTCACTGGGTCTTCCAAAGCCGGACACAGCTGATGATGTCATTTTAGCCTTGAATATGGGCACACCTGGTCCCAACGGAGCAGGAGAATTCTTTCAGAATTAAGATAAGCATGCATGACTGAGCCAAATAATGAGTTGGTTGTGGGTCCCTGGGAGCTCAGTATACACTGGGCAGTCAGGGATGGGGGGGTGGAGCTCAGTATCACTGGGCAGGCAGGAGTGGGGGGGAGCTCAGTATCACTGGGCAGGCAGGGGTGGGGGGGAGCTCGGTATCACTGCGCAGGCAGGGGTGGGGGTGGGGCAGGGGCCCACAGGTGCTATGTGCAAAGACTGGGTATTTCAGGGCAGAGCCTGAGAGTGGAGCACTCATTTTTGCCTTCTGGGATGTTTCTGGAACCCTATGAAGGTAGGGTGCAAATACCCGGGGTGCAGATGGAGGGGAGTGGCAGTTTGGGAGGGTACGCTAAGTTCTAGAGACTCATCAGGCAGGAAAAGCAAGTCACAGGTACAAGGTCACCTCGGGTGGGGAGGGCCCAGTCAACAGGCAGGGACCCAATCTGCTACCCTGGGGATGTATAGGGGCTCATTGTTTTCCGTCTATGTGTAGTCACAGACTCCTGCTTCCTGACCCTGCATTGATTGCCCAGCCTTGGGGATGGACATCGATTGCACAGGGGAGACATCCCATCCTGCTGGCCAGAGTCTCAGTATCACTCCAGGGCGCAGCAGACGCCCGGACCTGGAAGTCAAAGAGGAGCTGAGTGCAAGTCACAGGGGCCATGCAAACTGACAGTCACTCACAGCTCTCCAAAGAGGCTGGGAAAATGCGAGCAAGGCAGGAAAAGCCACTTCCAGGTCCACAGCCAATGTCACACCACATAACCAGGGACTCCCAGAGTCGGCTGTCCTTGCTCAGCTGCCTCCCAGGAGCAGTTCCTGAAGGCCTGGGGGTCTTAGTGAGACTCTGTGCTACCTGGTGGCCTGGCTGCCCAGGCGGAAGAAGGCGGTGCTTAGGCAGATGGCTGGTGAGATACACTGAAGAGAGTTGAGATCAGCAGCCTCACAGGAAGAATGCAGACACTCCAGGCCTTTCTAGCACAACAGTAGTCCACAGAGCAAGGGCGTTCGTCCTAGTCCCTAGGCCCTGATGCACATGCCACGTGCCCTGACAGGCTGGGCCTTCAGGCAGTCTGCCCGTGTCATGGCTTGAAAGCCAGGGCTAGGAGCATTTGGGATGCTGAGCATCACTCAAGCCTGGAAGACTCATGCTGAAAAGAGAAACCTTAACTACTTTGGGACAAACTAAACATAAGCAAAAAAAAAAAAAAAAAAAAAAAAAAAAAAAAAAAAA